>NW_020664545.1:83787-158939 GCF_002925995.2 Terrapene triunguis
GGGCTCCCTTGGCCTCTTCTCTGAAGCTGCCTGGTCTGTTTTGCTCCAGGAAGAAGAAGGCGGCTAAGGACAAAAGCAAAATCCTGGAGCAGATCGTGAGCAGTAAGAAGCAAGAGGAGGAGAAGAAGCGGGCTCTGGACAAGCGGACCCCTGCACAGCTTGCCTATGAGAAGATGCAAGAGAAAAGGGTATGGGGCCAGCTCCTTCTGAGCAGTGCTGGGGGGCGGGCAGGGAGTGGGAGAGTAATGGCTGAGGTGTGTTTGGCCTAAGTGCAACTTGATTTTACTTTAAACTTGCCTAAAGGATATTTTTGTAGTTTGCCCCAAGGCGAAGGTCAAATCTAAGTTGTGAAATGCAGACTCGGTGTGTTATGTTCACGCATGCGAAAAATGAAGTATCACAGCACTGTGTTTCTATGTTCAATTTTTAGCAAATGGAAAGAATACTGAAGAAAGCCTCCAAAACTCATAAACAAAGAGTTGAAGTAAGCAATGTTCCCTCTAATTTTTTACATTCATGTGTGGAATCAATTTTGTTATGTGCACCAATATGGAGGTGATGTGTGGTGGGGGTGGGGCTGGGGATGAGGGGTTTTGGGTGCAGGAGGGGGCTCAGGGCTGGGGTGAGGGCTCTGGGGTGGGGCTGAGGATGATGGGTTTGGGGTGCAGGCTGCCCTGGGGACAGAGGACTCCCCCAGGCCTCTCTTGCTGCAGCAGCTCTGGCCGGGCTGGGGGAGAGGTGCCTCTTCCCAGCTGTGGCAACTCCTCATCTTTGGCCCAAAGACTACTACTGTTTTTTCAGATATGGACTTTATTTAGTTTCCTGAAGATTTGACTACTGCAGTGTCCTCTGTACAGGCCTGCACGTTACATTGACCCAGAAACTTAAACTGGTACAAAATACAGCAACCTGCTTTGTAAACAGACCCCCTAGCTTGGGAGCACAGTGAGATGGTAAAACTTGAAGATGATACAGTGCTTTAGGTTCTTCAAATCTAGAGAAGACTGAAGAATTTCATAAGGACCTAATAAACTAGGTGAATGGGCAGTACAATGGGCTATGGAATTCAATATTGACAAATGCAAGGTGTAATGCATATGGTACCCATTGCTGGGTTCTAAATTAACTATTAAGTAAGGGGGGAAAGTAATCTGTGTTGGTATATATAAAGTGAATGATTGGAAATATAGAAACTAGTGGCACATCTTCACCTGAAATACTGTGTTCAGTTCTTGTCACCCTGTCATCCTATCTCAAAATACATAGCAGATGTAGAAGAGGCTCTAGAGCAGGGTTGGGCAAACTTTTTGGCTTGAGGGCCACATCTGGGTATGGAAATTATATGGTGGGCCATGAATGCTCACAAAATTATTAAATCAAGTTTATTTGAATCTTTCTGAATTGTTAAAGATACATTTTAGTGGAAATAAACATAAAACCTTACTTACTATTATAAATATACCATCATAACAACGTATTCTGATAAGTAAACCAAATTTACCACCTTTCCATGCCCTTTCTCTCTAGCCTGAATTTGTCGGGCGTCAGCTTCCAGTCATTGGAACTCATTGAGATTCACCAGCCTCCTGCTCTCAGAAATCTTCTCCCACATAGGTCCCAACAGCCCACAGCTTTGAAAACCACCACTGAGCACTTACCTAAGCCAACAAGTAGCAGGCACATGGGCTTGCACATTCCAGGCTCTGATGGCGCGTTTGGGTTGTGCAGCCGGAGTAACGTGTGCCCTCACGCCTGTCAGACTGGTCCTGAACACGCGGGAGCACTGGGCGGGCAGAGCGGGGCAAGCCCCCAACCCCGGCTGGAGCGCTGAAGCGGGGCAATGGAGCTCAAGGGTCAGATTAAAAGGTTTTTCGGGGTGGACGCGGGCCATAGTTTGCCCACCCCTGCGCTAGAGACAAGCAGCAGAAATAGAGGCATTAAGAGACTTGTATATGAAGAGAAAAATGGAGGATTAGGACTGTCCTTGTTTTGGAAAGAAGACAAGGATATTAGTGAGGTATATAAAATAGGTGGTATAGAAAGATAAATGTGTTATTTCTATGTAAGCTCTTTACATACAGGAGAAGAGGAATAGTGAATGAAATTGAAAGGCAACAGATTTACAACTGATAAAAGAAAATTAATCTGTGTAGCTCACAACCACAACTTATTGAAGTCAAGAGTTTTTACCAGGATCCAATAAAGGATTAGCCACCTATAAGGATTTCTTAAATGATACAAGGTCAAAAGCCAACCACTTGATGGGAAATTAGGTAGAAACTTTCTTTCTGGGCATTCTATTCCATAACTGTCCATTGTGGGGTTTCTTGCCCCTTTCTCTGAAGCCATCTGTTCATTCCCTCTAAAGCACCTGGCATTGGCCACTGTTGGAAGACAGAATACTGTGCTAGATGGACCATTGGTCTGACCCAGTATGGCTGCTCTTATGTTTTTATCTGGTACTGGCAGACAGTATACTATATCAGTTCTGCTAATGGTTTGATCTGGAATTGCCAAGTATAAACATGGTGGAGGAAATAGCAAGGTCAGGTATGTCAGTAATATATATCTTAAAATACCTTTTTTTTTTCCCCTCCTAGGATTTCAACAGACACTTGGATGCTCTGACTGAACATTATGACATTCCCAAAGTTAGCTGGACTAAGTGAATGTCTTCCCTTCCACAGTTTTGGATTCTGAGTAGGCTTTTTATTCAAAGGAAATGACTGCGCAAATCTCTGCTCTCCAAGTTGGATATTTTATTAACGTTATATAAACACTTGCATCCTGACACTTTTTCATTGTTCATTTAAAACTATGTTCATAGCACAGCCATCTTCTTGAACTACTAGTAAAGGCCCTGAGCCTCCACTCAGGTGCAAGGATATGGATCCTTTGCAGAGCTCTCTGCAGGATCAGGGCCAAAGGTAGTTCATGCTTATTGGAGAAATTTATCTAGTGTATTGTTCTAACATTATCTGGTAGATACCTCTTCTCTTTTTTCCTTTGAAAGGAGAACTTTGACAGTGTCCTACATAATAAACTTCATTTATGAATTCAAGGGATTATGTCGTTTGTCTACATCTAGAATTACTCTTAAATATTTCCTTGTTGCATCCTAAAACCCTTCTTAAACTGCTTGTAATTCTTCAAAATAACTATAGACCTAGAACTACAAATGAGAAATGCTTATTTACAACCTTTTTTCTGTGATTGGATTACATATGCAAGGGGAATGGTGGCACCTAGATGGTACAGTGGCAGTTATCAGCCTCACCCTGCTGAACTGATTCATATTTACAGTTCTTTAGTCCCTCATTCTGTTTTGGAAGAACACTAAGTGCCATTCTTGGTTAAAATCTTAACATATTTAATTATGAAAACAATTAAAATATTGCTCAATTAATATTAATCTTGGGAGTTAGAACATAAGAACGGCCATACTGGGTCAGACCAAAGGTCCATCCAGCCCAGATTCCTGTCTGATAGGTGCCCCAGAGGGAGTGAACCTAACTATGCTTTGAGTATGGTCTTTCAACTTGTTATGCACCCACCTTATAGTAATTTCATCTAAATAGCATTTCCCTAGTTTGCTTATGGCAATGTCATGTGGGACTGTGGCAAAAGTCTTGCTAAAATCAAGAAATACCATATCTGCTGCTTCCTCACATTAACTAGGCCAGTAACCCTGTCAAAGAAAGAAGGAGAATTCACTAATTGATACAGACAGGACAAAAGGGTGAAGGTTAGAGAGGTTAAAAAGAAAAAGTAGATAAAAGCACTCTAATGAACAGTGGTGAACAAAAGCAGAGCTGACCTAGGTTCATCTGTGGGTCAGTGTGTGCCACTCAAAGGATATGGGGTGGCAGGAACACCTGCTTCCTCCCCTAAAACGGCTTATGCCACAACGTGGGAAGTGCAGGTCTAGGCCTGGGGCGCTGTGGCCCTCCTGGGAAGCAGCAAGACACCAGCCTGTTCCTGATGCGAGGCCCTGCCCACCACAGCGCTGTCCTGCCAGTCTGTTCCATCAGCTCTCTATGGTTCCGGTCAGGCTGATGCACCACTATGCTCATTCCACCATTACTCACTTTCCTCTCCTCTGTGTAGGGTGACCAGAGAGCAAGTGTGAAAAATCGGGACACGGGCTGGGGGGTAATAGGAGCCTATATAAGAAAAAGACCCCAAAATTGGGACTGTCCCGATAAAATCCGGACAGCTGGTCACCCTACCTCTGTGGTTACCGGAACTATAGACTAGAGAAGAAAGCGAGGGCCAGAAGGGCTCGGATGAGTCTGATCCCTCAATCACTTCCGCTGCTCGCAACGTTTCCATTAGAAGGGCTCAGACAAGCGCCTCCGCCCTCGCTATAGGTCGCTCCACAGCTCTGTCATTTCGCTGACGTGCCTGCGCTCCGCCATATCCTTCCGCCCAGGCAGTGACTGCGAGCCGGTCCCGAGCCTTGCAGCTTTCTCAGGCGGCGGTGGGGGGTTGGAGAGCGGAAGCAGCCGCGGCTGAGTTTCCGGCCGGAAGTGAGATCTGGGGCGGGTTCTGGGGGCGCTGTGCCGGAAGGCGCCGAGCACCCGGGGGCGCGATGTCTGCCAGTGCCGTATACGTGCTGGACCTGAAGGGCAAGGTGAGGAGTCGGAGGGACGGGGCCTTGGGCTAAACCGGGGGTAACCCCTCCTGAGAGAGGCGTCTCCCTGGAGCCCGGCCTGAGCCTATGGAGCGGCCCCGGTCTGGGAATGGGCTCAGAGTCCGAGGAAACATGGGAGTAGAGGGGCCCGAACGGTTCTGGAGCGGGAGGGGATCTCTCTAATCTCTCCCCAGCCTTCCCCTGTTTCCTCACCTCAGCGCTGTCCTAGGGTAATATTCCCTCTCTAGCTTGCTCTGGGTGCCCCCCTGTCTGTCCTGGGGCCCTAGGATGGGGATTCCCCCCTCCCCCAATTTCCTCCACCCTGCCGTGGCGCCTCAGGTTGTGGTTACATCGTGCCGATAATGCTGCTTTGGGTTAAACTAGAAGCTTTATTTGGGCTAGACCTTGTCGGTGCTTGGATGGATGACCAGTGACCGTCCAGCTGCAATGTTGCAGGAAATGCTGATTTTAGTAGAGCGCTCTCTTCCTCCTCCACTTTCCCCTCCTGGACCCTTTTCTCCTAGTCTTTAGTGAATGAAAACTCATGCAATTTAAGGGGCACTCAGCTGCTGAAGGGTCAGATTTTGGGGTAAGTGAAATGACGATATTAACTGCTTATGGCAATTAAAAGATACCAAGACACTTTAACAAATGTTATTAGCATGCTAACTCTGGTTTCTTGACCATATTCCATTTTGGGGTAATTACATTCTGCATATCCAAATTCCTTCTGTGATTTTGTTCTGTAAGCAATATATTTTCTGTCTCTGATGTTGGTATGTGCTATTTAACAGCTGCTGTCATTCTAAAAGCTGTATTTGAGTTGTGAATGAAAGAGTCCCATGTACAGTTTGTAATTCAGTTAGTTAAGCAGTTTGGGATTCCACTGCATAAGTGTAAAGTACTGAACTGTTAAAATGTAAGTAAAATTTTACTTTATGTTGAAATTTGTCTTGTATCTTTTAATGTAACTTAAAAGTACTTCCCAAGGATCATACGTGTTGTTTTCAGATGGTAACGTCAGCATTTGTTTTTAAAACCTATTCAGATTTCTTTGCATGTATATTGCAGGTCCTCATCTGCCGGAATTACCGTGGAGATGTGGATATGTCTGAGGTGGAGCATTTCATGCCAATTCTTATGGAAAAGGAAGAAGAGGGAATGCTTTCTCCCATTCTAGCTCATGGAGGAGTTCGTTTTATGTGGATTAAACACAATAATTTATATCGTATCCTTTAAAGCGGCGGTCTCCAACCTTTTTATGCCCCAAATCACTTTTTGAATGTAAGGGAAACCCAGGATCTATTACCCTCCCTCCCCCGGTCGCTTGCTCTCCCCAACCTTCACTCACTTTCACTGGGCTGGGGTAGGGGGTTGGGGTTCATGAGGGGGTGCGGACTCTGGGCTGAAGCTGAGGGGATTCTAGTGTGGGAGGGGGCTCTGGGCTCAGCCTGGGGCAGGGGATTGGGGGGGGGGGGGGGGGGGGGCGGGCTCTGGGGGGGGGTTTGGGTGCAGGAGGGGGCTCCAGGCTGCAGCAGTGTGTTGGGGGGCAGGAGGGGGTATAGGGTGCTGGCTCTGGGAGGAGGCTCGGGCTGGCACTTGGGGTGCAGGAGGGGATTCAGGGTGCAGGAAGGGGTATGGGGTACTAGCTCCGGGAGGGGACTCAGGGCTGGGGGTTAGTGTGCAGCCTCCCGCTGGGCAGCCCTTACCTCCGGCAGCTTCTGGTTGGTGGCTGGTGTTAAGGCAGGCTCCCTGCCTACCCCGGCCCCTGCCGCTCCCGGAAGGGGCCAACGCACCCCCGTGCACCAGGGGCAAGGGCAAATGGTTCTGTGCACTGCCCCTCTCTGCAAGCACTGCCCCTGCAACTCCCATTGGCCACAGGTCCCAGTTCCCGGCCAGTGGGAGCTGTGGGGGTGGTGCTTGCAGGCAGGAGCAGCATGGAGAGGGAGACCCTTGCCCATGGGGCTGCACTGGCCACTTCCAGGAGCAGCATGGGGTTGGGGCAGGCAGGGAGCCTGCCTTAGCGGCAGCCCCACTACACCACCGGAGAGCGCGATCGACCAGGAGATCCTCTAGGATCGACCGGTTGGTGACCATTGCTTTAAAGTGTAAACCTATTAATATAGTGAAACTGATGAGCACGTTGGTGGATTTTCACAATTTGGGCTTGAATGGAATAGGGATGTAAATAACATGTAAAAACAGTAACCGATTACAATTCTATCGGTTACACGGTTAAACGTTTAACCAGGAAACTAGCGGTGCAGGGGGTGCTGCAGCACCCCCATGTTTTACGTGGGGGCCCCCCGCGGCCGGCCCCATGGCCAGCATCCGGGCGTGGGGCCAGCCACCAGGACCCTGGCAGAGTTTAATCGTTAACAGAAACTGATAATCATCAAGCTTATCAGTTAACCGGTTGAACTTTTACATCCCTAGAATGGAAGTAACATGAAAACATAGGGGAATAAGTAACATAAACTCACGAGAATGATTTTACTGATTGAGATTTACAAAGATGCAAAAAAAAAAAAAAATGTATATACATAAAAAAGGCCTTCTTCTTTTCATGTCAGACCCTGTGCTAATAATGTGTACGAGAGTGTTTAAGTGCCAATTTAATATAAGCATTTCCTGAATCTTTATTTTTGGTCTTTACCTGCTGTGACAGGTTCGGTCACAGAAACCGCCTTGGGACTGCCACCTGATATGCTGAGACTACCTCTGAGCCCATTTTCCCTGGCAGCTTGGAACTTCAGTACAGTGTCTTGTTGAGCCAGACACGCTAGCCTGCTGCAAACACAGACCCAGGTCTGAACTACATCCCCCAAAGCTGCAGGCTTAACTGAAAACAGCTTAAGAAGTGCTCCTGTCTCTAGCACCCAGATACTCAGTTCCCAATGGGATGCAAACCCCAAATAAATCCAGTTTACTCTGTATAAAGCTTATACAGGGTAAACTCATAAATTGTTCGCCTTCTATAACACTGATAGAGAGAGATGCACAGCTGTTTGGTCCCCCAAAATTAATTATTTGCTCTGGGTTAATTAATAAGTAAAAAAGTGATTTTATTAAATATAAAAAGTAGGATTTAAGTGGTTCCAAGTCATAACAGACAGAACAAAGTAAATTACCAACTAAAATAAACAAATCATGCAAGTCTAAACCTAATACAGTAGGAAACTAAATGGAGGTAAATCTCACCCTCAGAGATGTTCCAATAAGTTTCTTGGGGGGAGGGATAGCTCAGTGGTTTGAGCATTGGCCTGCTAAACCCAGGTTGTGAGTTCAATCCTTGAGGGGGCCACTTAAGGATCTGGGGCAAAATCAGTACTTGGTCCTGCTAGTGAAGGCAGGGGGCTGGACTTGATATCCTTTTGAGGTCCCTTCCAGTTCTAGGAGATAGGATATCTCCATATTATTTTTTTTTGACAGACTAGACTCCTTCCTAGTCTGGGTCCAGCAATCACTCTCACCCCCGTAGTTACTGTCGTTTGTTCTAGTTTCTTTCAGGCATCTTTTGGGGTGGAGAGGCTATCTCTTGAGCCAGCTGAAGATAAAATGGAGGGGTTTCCAGGGCCTTATGTAGTCTTTCTCTTGTGGGTGGAAACCCATTTGTTCTCCTATGTAAAATCCCCTCAACAAGATGGAGTTTGCAGTCACCTGGGCAAGTCATGTCCATGAACGATTCAGCTTTTTGCAGGCCGACGCCATTGTTTACATGTTAGTTTGAACGTTCCCAGGAAAGCTCAGATATGGATTGGCATCTCCCAAAGTCCATTGTCAGTTAAGTGTTTCTTTATTTGGCAATTACTGAGAATAGTCCTTTCTCAAGAATGCTTCACTGAGGCTACTTAGAATCAAACAAGTACATAGGCAATATTCATAACTTCGAATACAAAAATGATACACACATACAGACAGCATAATTATAACCAGCAAACTACAGCCTTCCCATAGATACCCCACTTGACCTCCTCTGTACAAGACCTGGTGCATCCATAGGACCCTGGTTGCAACAATGATCTATATGGTCACAGTTTGTCAATAACGTCACACCTCCCAATAGTTAAACAATCAGAAATGACAAAACAAAGCCAAGGATTCTCAGTATCGAAGGACTCTGGAAAGAGGAATGTTATTGCTGCTTCCTTAATGTTTGGGCCAGCTGTAATAACATAGTAAAAGGGTTTTGAAAATGTATTTAATGATACATATTTTTTTAAATGGTAACTTTAAACACCAGTTCCTGAACATACTTTTTCAGTTGTTGCTACTTCTAAGAAGAATGCTTGTGTGTCTCTGGTGTTTTCGTTTCTTTACAAGGTGGTTCAGGTGAGTATGAAATTGGTCAAGTAATCTTTGTTCAGATAACTCAACATATCTTTTATATAGAGGTAGAAATATTTTAATTTTATAGTGCTGTGCAGAAATGGCATATCTCGTTTATATGGTGGTTATGTTAAGATCTTTCTGTGTTAGCCACTAATATTTATTTTGTGTTGTACAGAACAAAGATACTGACAGAATCTTACAATATAAGAGAGAGAGATAAAATGTGAAAGTCAAAGGAAAGGCGACTTCACTGAGTTTTTGTGTGCTTTGTGGGCATTGTGGAAGAAACAATTTTTAGGAGGTATTTGAGTAATATGGTGACTTGATGAGCTGGACTAGGGAGCCTATACTGCAGTTAAGAGTCAGGAAAAGAAAAAAGAAACAAACTGGCCTTGTATTCTAGAGTGTAGGGAGCCAAAGTTCAGCAGACAAAACAATGTCTGAAATGTTGTCTGTAGATAGCTGTGTGTAAGGCCATGAGATTGGGGATGAGAATTTTAAACTCAATGCAGCATGCAGATAAATGCCAGTGGAGAAATTCAAAGATCTGGGTGTTGTGCTCAGGTTGACAGGCAAGGAAGATCGCTTTTCAGCAAGGTATTCTCCAAAACACTGGTTTTCAACCAGGGGTATGTGTACCCTTGGGGGTATGCAGAGCTCTTCCAGGGGTTACATCAATTCATCTAGATATTTGCCTTATTTTACAACAAGCTACATGAAAAGCACTAGCAAAGTCTGCATATAATTATATGGTAAAAATGAGAGAGAGCCATTTTTCAGTAAGTGTTCTGTACATTTTTTATTTTTATGTCTGATTTTGTACGCAAGTAGTTTTTAAGTGAGGTGAAATTTGGGGGTATGCAAGACAAATATGACTCCTGAAAGGGGTATAGTAGTCTGGAAAGGTTGAGAGTCACTGCTCCGAAGCATATATTTGGGAAGAAAACTGTTTTTTTTCTTTAGTGATGTTCTTAGTATGTGACTTCTGGAAGGGACTACTCTTCTAGGATAAGGCAGAGCTTGGAGGTGCTTAATGGATGCTGTATGGTACATTACAACCTCTGTGGTTAATGGTTTTTTTTCCCCTTAACCAGGGTGACAGATATGCTTCCTGGATGGAATATTTATAGGCAGGCATATTCCACATACACTGTAGTTTGTTTTGATTTTCAGGGGCCACAACCCTAATTTGCCATATAAAATACTGGCTGTGTTCATGCGTTTTTGTTAGTAGCATGTGTATAAAGCTCCAGCTAGTTTAAAAAAAAAATGGGGGAGGGAGGTGGCTATTAAATGGACATTGGAGGAAAGCACTTCTGTTTGGTGGGCAAGTTTTAAAAATAGGCATTTGGGGCCCAGTCCACTCTGAGCTGGGGCAATGTGTTTTAGCCAAAGATTACAGATATGCATAAATGTAAGGAACTGCTTGAAAGAAGAGAAGCTGAGACTGAGTTGGTTTAGATTTCCAATGCATAGGTTTTGAGGCTAAGCCCAGTGTTTATTTCAATAACTGTTATATCCCCACACACACAAATGTTAAAATAGTACTGGGGAAGGGGTGTGTGTGTGTGTGTGTCACACACTTCATAGCTTTTGTAGCTTGAGTATATTGCATACACCAGGGGCTCCTTGCAATCCTCTGTTCCCCTCACAAGATCTCTGGGTGCCACTCTTCCATCCCCCTCTTTTTCAGGGGCTCCCTGCAATTCCAGCCAGTCTTTTCCCTGCCAGGGTCTCCATGTGCCCCCCTTCTCTGTCCTCTCATACCAGGGTTCCCCCCATACCATCAGCTCTGTGCACACCACCATTCCCCTCTATGGCCTGGGCTCTGTGTGACCCATTCCCCCATTCTCCCCCCATGTCAGGGGCTCTGTGCACCCATATTCCTCCTTCTCCCCCATACCAGGATCCTCCAATCTCCCTCCCCTCCCCCGTACACACACACACCAGGTGTTCTGTGTGCCTCATTCCTCCCTCCATGCATTTTAACATCCCTCATTTTCCTCCATTGCAGGTGTTCTATGCTCCCTTCCCCATAGTAGGATCGCCTTTTCTCCCCCATAGCAGGGGGCTCTGTGTGAACACTCATTACCACCTCCCCCCCATCCAAGGGCTTTGTAAGCCTGCCTTTATCCTTCCCTGTCTTCATACCAGGCAGGGTCCCTCAATCTCCTCCCCCCATGCTGAGGGTTCTGTGTGCCACATTCCCTCCTCCCCATACCAGGGTCCCCCCATTCTCTCTCCACATTCCAATGGCTGTGTGCACTCTCCCCATTCCCCTCATGCCTCCCATTCTCCTTTCTCATGCCACTATTTTTTTTGTGAGAAGGAGAGAGAGAAGCCATTCAACATGTTAAGCTACTGGGAGTATACAGTTTTGTAGCTGTGCTGGTCCCAGGATATTAGAAAGACCAGGTGGGTGAGGCAATATCTTTTATTGGACAAATTACTGTGGTGAGAGAGAAGCTTTCAAGCTTAAACAAAGCTCTTCTTACCAACAGAAGTTGGTCCTAGGGATGTAAAATGTTCACTGGTTAACCGATAAGCATTAGTCTTACTGGTTAACCCACCTTAACGGTTAACCCTCCGGCCAGAGCGGCCCCAGCAGCCCTGCGCCGCCCAGCCATAGTGGCCCCAGTGGCCCCCGTTTAAATAGTTGAACTTGAATCGTTTAAACAGTTAACTTTTTAAACAATATTTACATCCATAGTTGGTCCAATAAAAAAAAAATCTCACCCACCTTGTGTCTCTACTGGGAGTATAAGCAGAGATGAGTAGGAGTACCTTTGTGTGTGAAGGTGTTAATGGTGCCATCAATGAATTCTTTGCAATTGTCTATAGTTCAGAGGTGCTAAAGAGCTGATGGGGCTGTATTTGTCCCCCATTTTCCCTTTTTGGGTTCTGACCATTGGTACCGAGAACATTCCCTGAAATTTTGAAATTGATTGGATGTGTTGGTCAAAAGTTATTGTTACATACAGAAATGCCATTGAATTGAGTATAAAGCCTTTGCGAGCTTGGCCAATTATGGTTGTAAAATAAAAAAACTCGTTCTAATTTGTAGTTTGAAAAAAATGAAACACTTGAAAGTCAGGAAACTTGGATTTTAAAGTTCAACAAAATACTTTAATTCTCTACTATAGCTCACCAAAATTCTTATATTTTTTTTGTATTTTCAGAAATGGAGGGTTGGAAGTAATGTGAACTAAATTTACTTTAATTTGAGACTTCAGAGTTTTCTAACGTTAACATTTCAGGTATTTTCAGAATATTTCAAGGAGTTGGAAGAAGAGAGCATTCGAGATAACTTTGTTATAATTTATGAATTGCTTGATGAGCTCATGGATTTTGGCTATCCTCAAACCACTGACAGTAAAATTTTACAAGAGTAAGTATCAGTGTACTGGCTCTTACATAAGAACGGTCATACTGGGTCAGACCAAGGTCCACCCAGCCCAGTATCGTATCTATCGACAGTGGCCAATGCCAGGTGCCCCAGTGGGAGTGAACCTAACAGGTAATGATCAAGTGATCTCTCTCCTGTCATCCATCTCCACCCTCTGACAAACAGAGGCTAAGGACACCATTCCTTACCCTTAGCCATTAATGGACTTAACCTCCATGGATTTATCTAGTTCTCTTTTAAACCCCGTTATAGTCCTAGCCTTCACAACCTCCTCAGGCAAGGAGTTCCACAGGTTGACTGTGCGCTGTGTGAAGAAGAACTTCCATTTATTTGTTTTAAACCTGCTGCCCATTAATTTAATTTGGCGGCCCCTAGTTCTTATGGGAACAAGTAAATAACTTTTCCTTATTCACTTTCTCCACACCACTCATGATTTTATATACCTCTATCATATCCCACCTTAGTCTCCTCTTTTCCAAACTGAAAAGTCCTAGCCTCTTTAATCTCTCCTCATATGGGACCCATTCCAAACCCCTAATAATTTTAGTTGCCCTTTTCTGAACTTTTTCTAATGCCAGTATATCTTTTTTGAGATGAGGAGAACACATCTGTATGCAGTATTCAAGATGTGGGCGTACCATGGATTTATATAAGGGCAATAAGATATTCTCTATCTTATTCGCTATCCCCCTTTTTTTTTTCTTCTTAAATACCAGGTGATAGATGCCTTGGGAATATTTATGAGCATAGAGATGTTAACTTGTATGACTTAAGGTTTTACTAAAGTTATTATAATGTGGGGTCAATTTGTAGGTTTTCCTTTCTTTTATCATCCTGGAAAAAAAATCAATAGGACACTTCTGTCAAAAATCTGTTAACCTTTTCCTATCTTTGTTGATGGACTGATACAGTTTCCTATTAGATACATAAACACATGATCTGACGTGACCTGGCATGAAAAGATTAGTTAATTCAAATTAAATCCTAGAAAATATTATCAGACTTTCTTTGTTTGCTGCTGACATAATAATATTTGTGACACTAAACAAATTGCTAAGCTTACAGAATGTAACTTTCATATTTTAAAAAAACTTATGTGGTTCTGAAGGTATATCACTCAAGAAGGCCACAAACTGGAAACTGGAGCGCCACGCCCACCTGCCACTGTTACCAATGCTGTTTCCTGGAGGTCGGAAGGGATAAAGTATAGGAAAAATGAAGTGTTTCTGGACGTTATAGAATCTGTTAACCTCTTGGTGGGTTTATATTTTACTTGAACTTTCTTTCTTTTTTAATGAGAATTGTAATAATCTGTAAATATGCAAACACAAAATGAAAGCAGAAGTCAGTGTATGAATAGTCTTAATTAGTCTATCAAATTATAGTATTACATTTGAAATAATTTACATGTCACCAGATTGAGTGATTGATAATGGTAGTAACTTAAGCTGTTATAAATAATACTCATGTACCTGCATTTATATTATGCTTCTTAATAGATTTTTTTCAGCCGTCAGGGAGCTTCTTTTCCATGCTAAACTTGAAAAACAAAGGGACTCCTTGTATTCCTGCCTAATCCTCACACTCTGAATAAAACAAACTCTATGCTACTCTCATGGAATGACTCCCAAGGATGTATGCAGTGTTGTTGTAGCCCTGATGGTCCCATGATATTAGAGTGACAAGGCGGGTTGAGGTAATATCTTTTATTGGAGAACTTCTGTTGGTGAGAGAGACAAGCTTTTGAGCTACATAAGAGTTTTTTCAGTTCTGGGAAAGGTACTCTTGAGTGTCACAGCTTGTCTTTTGAAAGCGTTGTGCATGTTTCCTTTGAGGATGAGCACTGATAAGTCAGATATAGAGTAATCGCTTTGTGGAAAGTGTACACCCACAAGAGAGAGGGTGGTATTTTTTTTTTTTTTTATCATTTTACTGTGGGAGTTTATTTGAGAGCGTAGTGATTGTCTGGTTCACCCAGTTAGTTGTTGGAAACATTTAGTCCACTGGATGAGGCATACCACATATGGGTCTAGGCATGTGTAGGATCCATGGATCTTGAAAGGTGTATTGTAAGGGGTGTTGCTATATCTCCACTGCTACAATGATCCACAGGTTTTGCACCTGTTGTTCTGGCAGGGTCTGGTGCCACTTTGAGTAGGTGTGTCCTGGTCTGTGCGGAGCTTGCCTCTGACAATGATCTTGGAGAGGTTAGGGGGTTGTTTAGAGTGATCTGACATTCCTTTTTTAAAGGGACAGTTCCATAGTTAAGCCCTCCTGCAAGTGTCCTGACTTTTTCTTAAAAACGGGCAAATTGTCCGTATTTTCTGTTTTCTGTCTCTTCTTCTCCCACCCCCCCACCCCCACCCCCCCCCAAATCAGTACTGGCGGTTCCTGCTGCTGGCCAGATCCCTGCTCGCCAGCTGCCTGCTCACCAGCGGTGAGTGGGTGGGGGGGTCCAATGGCCAACAATGGTGGTGTGTGTGCAAGGCTGATGGTGGGCAAAGCTGCAGAGCGCAAGGCCAGCCATTCCCCCTGTTGGTCCATCAGCACAGCCCCCACTGCATGTTGGCTCTCAGCCAGCAGGGCCCCATCCTGTTTCCGACCGGCACTGACTGTGCGCTGCAGTGGCTGGTGAGAGCAGGCAGGCGCCATGCGGCGGCCAGTTACGTGTCGCCTCTGCTGCCCACCCATCGGCCCTTTACATGCTCCCGCTCTCGCTGTCCTTTCCCTGCTTTGCCACTTCACCCTCTCTCCCCTCCCCCTCTCCTCCATATTCCCCCACCCCCCCGCAGGACACGTCCCACTCCCAGCGCTGTGCAGAGAACCAGCCCCTGGTCGGAGCATTCAGTTCACCAACAGCCTGGCCAGCAGGCTCCTTCCTTCCCCCATTGCCTCTGGCTGGGTTGGTGCCCCAGGAAAGTGCAAGACCCTCCAGCCCAGGGCACTAGCCAGAAGGAACCAAGTCCTACATGTGCCAAAGCCCCGCACAGCGCTGGCATGGGGCAGCCTTTCCACCCCTCAGCTAAGCTCTGGAGTGGCAGCCGGGGAGGAGAGAGCGATTTCGAGCCTGTTCCCGGGCAGGGGCTTAGCAACCTCTTCATTTCCCTCTCCCCACTGTATCTTGCCCCGAGGGCTGCTCCATCCCTTAGGCACCCTCCCCTGCTGAGCCACCTCTCTGGCCTGGTTTGCTGAAGCCCCTTCAGTCAGGTTCTCTGGGCCCTGGTGCACAATGCCTCTGTAGGGCTTAACCCCTTCCTGCCCATGCTGTAGCCGGGGAACAGGAGGCAGCTGGGTTATGTCGGTGGCCAGCAGTAGCCTGGAGGTGTTAGCTGTCTTTTGACACTGTGAGGGCAGGAAGGGACAAGCTGCTTCCAGCCATAGGGGAGCGGGCAGGGTGGGAGGGGAGGAAAGAGATGAGCTCCTCAAAGACATGGGCCAGGTCATCCCTTCTCCCCTGCGGCTGGAAGCAGCTCCCGTCCCTTCCTTTCTACACAGTGCCGAAAGGCTGCTGCTAGCCACATTCTGGTGTGAACCCTGGCAGAAATCTGGGGACGGGGGGCACGCGATCCTGCGTTTTACACACACAGACACCATGTCTTACCTCGGGAAGATGCGGCGCCAGGTACCAGGAGAGGCGGGTCCGTCCTGGGGGCTCAGCCAAGCATGGGGGGGCAGAGAGTGCCGAGTAGGGAGGGTTAGGTTGGTCGGTCACCTGCCCCATGTGAGAGAGGTGTATGGGAGTGTGTGTGTAGGACCTCTCCCCGTGTGAACACTAAATAAAAATAATCCAACTATGCAATATTTATTTTTAACAAAGGCTCAGTCAACTTGATGTTAGTTTGAACATTTGAACTGCATAGTTCTGATTGATTGCTGTTGAACTTGCTTGAACACTAGTAATTTTACGAACTGTCCCATATTCAGCATAGGGAAATATGGTCACCCTAGGGTTGTTTGAAGGCCAGAAGAGGGGGTTCAAGAACAGCCTGTTTCAGGATGGAGTCCCCATTGAGTATGGGTTGTATTGTTTCATGATACCCCATATGGCTTCCAGTGGAATGGTAGGTGACAACTTGGGCTGTGGAGTCAAAGGGGGTTTTACTTCTGTATTGAAGCAGATACGCTCATGGTATTTGGGAGGCCCGTTCCATGATGTGATCTACTTCTCTGATGGAGTGTCCTTGTTTGGTGAATGCAGTTTTGAGTGTGTTAAGGTGTATATCCCGGACTCTCTCTTTAGATATTCTGTGGTATCTGAGGGCCTGGCTGAAGATAACAGATTTCTTGCTGTGTTTTGAAGTGGTTACTGGATCTACCACACCTACCTTCATAGATCCAGCAAATACTTAAAGAAACAATTTCTCAATTGGTGTCTTCCTTGTAAGGTTGATGAACTTAAATGCTGTAATTTCAAAATTAGGGCTGTTGATTAATCGCAGTTAACTCCCGTGATCAACGCAAAAAAATTAATCGCAGTCTTAATCACACTGTTCAACAATAGAATAGCAATTGAAATTTATTAAATATTTTGCATGTTTTTCTATATTTTCATATATATTGTATTCTGTGTTGTACAGTAATTGAAATCAAAGTGTATATTTTTTATTATAAATATTTGCACTGTAAAAATGACAAACAAAAGAAATAGTATTTTTCAATTCATCTCATACAATTACTGTAGTGCAATCTCTTTGTTGTGAAAGTGCAATTTACAAATGTAGATTTGTTTTGTTACATAACTGCACTCAAAAACAAAACAATGTAAAACTTCAGAGCCTACAAGTCCACTCAGTCCTACTGCTTGTTCAGCTAATCGCTCAGACAAACAAGTTTGTTTACATTTACAGGAGATAATGCTGCCTTCTTCTTCTTTACAATATCACCAGAAAGTGAGAACAGGTATTTGCATGGCACTTTTGTAGCCAGCATTGCAAGGTATTTACATGCCAGATATGCTAAACATTTGTATGCCCCTTCATGCTTCAGCCACCATTCCAGATGACATGCTTCCATGCTGATGATGCTCATTTAAAAAAAAGGTGTTAATTAAATTTGTGACTGAACTCCTTTGGGGAGAGTTGTATGTCCCCAGCTCTGTTTTACCTGCATTCTGCCATATATTTCATGTTACAGCAGTCTCGGATGATGACCCAGCACATGTTGTTAATTTTAAGAAAACTTTCACTGCAGATTTGACAAAACGCAAAGAAAGGTACCAATGTGAAATTTCTAAAGATAGCTACAGCACTTGACCCAAGGTTTAAGAATCTGAAGTGCCTTCCAAAATCTGAGAGGAATGAGGTGTGGCGCTTGCTTTCAGAAGTCTTAAAAGAGCAACCCTCTGATGCGGAAACTACAGAACCCAAACCATCAAAAAAGAGAAAATCCGCCTTCTGCTGCTGGCATCTGACTCAGATAATGAAAATGAACATGCATCGGTCCGCACTGCTTTGGATTGTTATTTAGCAGAACCCATCATCAGCATGGACGCATGTCCCCTGGAATGGTGTTTGAAACATGAAGGGACATATGAATCTTTAGCGCATCTGGCATGTAAATATCTTGCAACGCCAGCTACAATAGTGCCATGAGAATGCCTGTTCTCACTTTCAGGTGACATTGTAAACAAGAAGTGGGCAACATTATCTCCTGCAAATGTAAACAAACTTGTTTGTCTGAGCGATTGGCTGAACAAGAAGAAGGACTGAATGGACTTGCAGGCTCTAAAATTTTACATTGTTTTATTTTTGAATGCAGTTTTTTTGTACATAATTCTACATTTTTTTAAGTTCAACTTCCATGATAAAGAGGCTGCCCTACAGTACTTGTATTATATGAATTGAAAAATACTATTTCTTTTCTTTTTTACAGTGCAAATACTTGTAATCAAAAATAAATATAAAGTGAGCACTGTACACTTCGTATTTTGTGTTGTAACTGAAATCAATATATTTGAAAATGTAGAATACATCCAAAAATATTTAAATAAATGGTATTCTATTATTGTTTTACAGTGCGATTAATCGCGATTAATTTTTTTAATAGCTTAACAGCCCTATTCAAGATGTATCCTAACAACAACAGTCTTATTACCTATTTTTTGTTAGTAAACAAAACTCTACATGTCATCCTCAACGCAATATATATTCTGCACCAACACTCAAGATCTTTGTCCAAATGTACGAATTTGAATGAAAAATGTGTTTCCCGGGATTATGGTTAAGTTTTCAATGTGATTTATTTTGGGTTCCTATTCTTGTGAAAACAGATAATTGTAAAATCATTGCACGTAGTTAGAGATTGACTCCACCTTCCTTTGCTCTTTAGTCTCTAAGGTGCCACAAGTACTCCTGTTCTCTTTGCTCTTTAGGTTAGTGCCAATGGAAATGTATTGCGCAGTGAGATAGTTGGATCCATTAAAATGAGGGTCTTTCTCTCAGGAATGCCAGAGCTTCGCCTCGGTTTAAATGATAAAGTACTCTTTGATAATACAGGACGTGAGTATGTATACATTTCTAAAACCATACAGGGATATTCCCTGGTTTCTTTGTCTTTGGGGCACTTAAGGCAATGCAGCACGTCAGTTCAGATAACAGGATTTATTTTAGGATGGTGGGTCTTCTAATTTCCTAGTTGGGAAGGTTGTGTCACTGTATAAGAGTAAAGAGTAATTTTAGTGTTAGCAACTCATTTAATGTTTTATCAGATGGGAAACACTCCTTTCGGGGGCAGGAAGCTTAACAGATTCATTTGCTATTTGCCGTGAAGACCTGGTCTTTGTTCAGTTAAGAAATTGTCCATTTCTAGCCTTAATGGCTACTTATAAAACAATGATGATTTCCATCGTGCAGGCTCATATACCTGTGAACCTCATTTTAAGGAACCATCACTTGTTTTAGCCCCAAAGTTACCTACGTTACATGCAAATTTGGTGTCCTCTCTTATTGCTGAAAATTATTTACAATTAAATTGTAATTTAAAGAATAATTTTATAGAAGGAGCTATTCACACTAAAGGAATTAATCCCGCATCTTAAGTTGCTGCATTAATACTTTTTAGTGTGTCTCATTTTTTCTTTGTTACAGAGTCTTAAATGTGGGCATTGGCAGATTGAGGTATATGGAGGTGTGTATTCAAAGCATATGAACAAGAGAGGAGGTAGTGGGAGGGGAGTTGAGGAGGAATTAAAATACAGTACAGTCTGTCTGGGTGTCAGGATAGATGCATTGGTTGCAAATGAGTGGCAACCTCATCCTCGGTTGTGCACTTGTGAAATGTCAGGGGGAAATACTTCTTCCTTACGTTCTTTGGGACATGTAATGCTTTTCTTTCCCTTAAGACCAGAACTCCAATTCCATATTTCCGGTGACTGTACTGAGCAAAAAGAGTAGAATACGTCACTTAAGTTGATCCACTTCAATGGGCTACTCCCAAGCTCTTTCCACTAAGATTCCTATATTCCTGAAGTTACTGTACTGAAGTTAGAAATAGTGTAGAAGTAGAATAGAATTAATGTGGGGAGTATGAGCAGCTGACTGCTCAGTTGCTTTATAATCTGCTGTGATGGCCTAAGAGGTAGGCTTTTCATGTGCTACACAAATTGGGGGTGTATGTTTTCCTGATAGGTGGCAAAAGCAAATCGGTGGAACTAGAAGATGTAAAGTTTCACCAGTGTGTTCGTCTCTCTCGCTTTGAAAACGACAGGACAATTTCTTTCATTCCACCTGATGGAGAGTTTGAACTCATGTCATATCGTCTTAACACCCATGTAAGTCTGGCTACGTATTTTGATCTAGACTAAAATGAATTTGTGCATGAAAACATTTTATATTGTAGGTAAAACTGTAAAAGGCCTTTCCACTTTCACTGAAAAATGGTTTCTTTAAAAAAGTATGAGTTTTAGATATTATCGAGCTAGCTGTTAATAGTGAAGTTCCATGCTTACCTGAAGTAGGCTATATAGACTACTTCACGGCACTGGGAAAAGGAGAAGCAATTACTACCTAAGGGCTAGTCTACACTGGCAACGCTAATGTGCCTTGTGTGGTCGCAGTGCAGCGCTCTTAAAAAAAAAAAAACCACCTCCACGAGGGGCGTGGTTCCCAGCGCTGGGAGCGTGGCTATACTGCACTTTCTATACTAGCGCTTTACAGCGCTGAAACTTGCTGCGCTCAGGGGTGTGTTTTTTCACACCCCTGAGCCAGAAAGTTGCAGCGCTGTAAATTGCCAGTGTAGACAAGTCACTGAGTTGCCTACTGAGAGAAAGATGAGAGAGCAAACACCACATACTGATGTGTAGTCACATTACTTAACACGCTACTGGAAGATGCTTGGATACAATGGTAATGAGCGCATTATAAGAACTAATCTAGAAAGGGGAAGACCAAGGCAGTAAGATCTTTCTTTACTACAACCACCTGAAGAAGCTGGCAACATACAGTGAGGAGGAGAAGAAGAGAGAATTTTATTGGGTTTAAAGCCTATAGTGACATTTGTGCATTGACCCATTTGGAGCAAAAACATTGTAAAGGACCTGCCTGCCCTCTTATGCTGGGTATACCTATGATGGGGGAGACTGGAAAACCTACTTCATCAGTAAGTACCCAAGAACGGTATTCATCTGCCATGTCTCTGTATATATCGAGGACCCATACTCTGCAAAATTCTGGCAAGAAACAGCAAACTCAGAAGACCTTAAAAGCCTGTGGGACTTCTGACTTTTTTAATTATTGGAGTACTGAATTTAAACAAATACTTTAAGTCCAGAGTTATTCTCTCTGTTTTTAGGGCTAGCATTGTTTAATAACTCAAATGCCCTGAGTTACTAAATTTGTTGGGTTAGAGTGAGAATGTTTTTCTGCTTTAGGGGTTAATTTCTCTCAGAGATTAGGGTTAAATTAAGAGTTAGATACTCATGTAATTGAAATTATCTACTTTTTCTTAATCTATAAATACTTGTCAAACTATACATATGGAATATTTTAAGGACTTCTTGACTAACGCTCAGGTCTCACCTGATCATTATTTTTGCATATTACATATTTAATATGTTTCTGCCCAGTATCTTTGGAATCTGATCTAACTCTTGTCTTAAAGAGCACTATGGGCTTCTCTTATTGATTTTTTTTTTTTTTTTTTTGCTCTGTATGGAAATGTATCATTTTCCTGACAAGGTCAAAATAAGACTTATATTTGTTTGTTCTCCAACAGGTAAAACCACTCATCTGGATTGAGTCTGTGATTGAGAAACATTCCCACAGCCGCATAGAGTATATGATCAAGGTCAGAGATCTCAAAATGCCTGCGCTTAATTTCAGTCTCCTTCTACAAGGCGAACCATGTACACTATTTTACTTTAAACATTTTGTTACTTAAATCGTACATTTGATTTCTGGAAAGCTGCTCCTGTGACGGGTTAGATCCCCCTTCTGGAATGCCACCTGATGTACTGGGGTTTCACTGAGCCCCTTCTGCTCCACCAGCCTGGATTCTCTCTCCAGCCTCTTGCAGTACACACACACACAGGTAGGGCCACACCCAGCTGCAGACACAGACTGAAGTCAGCTGTGTGTGAGAGGATTCACCCAGCACTCACATGCCCACCCCCTTTGGGGAATAAACCCAAAATAATACTGTCTTGCACTGTATAGAAAGATCTGCACAGCGCAAGCTCATAAAAATTCGCCATCTCCCTCAATGTTGAGAGCTATGCACAACTTCTTGCCCCACCCAGAAATTAGAAATTGCACAAACTGAGTTTAATAATGAACAAAACAAATTCATTAACTATAAAAGGCAGATTTTAAGTGATTATAAGGGATAACAAACAGAACCAAGCAGATTACTGAGCAAATAAAACAAAACACGCATACTAAGCTTAAGATCTTAAAGAGACTGGTTTCAAGAAGTAATTTCTCACCCTAAATGTTATTTTAGGCGAGTTGTAGAGTTTTGTAGCTTAGAGTTCCAGTTATTTCTTCTTACAGACTGGACTCCCATCTCAGTCTGGACTCACCCCTGCCTTTCCCCTTAGTTCCTTTGTCCCTTCAGTCTTTCTTCTTGGGTAGGCAATGGAGAGGAAAGCCTAGATTAACCCTCTCCGCAGCCTTAAAAAGGATTTACCTAAAGCAGGAAACCTTTGTTTGATCCCCATCCCCCTACAGAGGAAAAGTGCCAGCAGTGTCCAAGGTGGTATTTTGCATCAGGTGACATTATCACCTGACCTTGTAGTGTCAATGCAGCATCCCAGAAAACTCCTCAGGGAGGTGGGAGATTAGTATCTTCAGAGTTCTGTTCTCCTTAAATGGCTCATTCAGGATGATTGCTTACTGTTTGGTGGCCGTTTCCCCAAGTACACACACAGTTGTAATTGTTACATAGTCAATATTTCTAACTTCAGATACAGAAATGATACATGCATACAAATTGGATAATCACATTCAGTAAATCATAACCTTTCCAATGATATCTTACATGAGCCATCTTGCATAAAGTGTATCTTAGTTATGCCATATTCATATCATAACCATATTTCTATGAAGAATATGGTGTGTAACATCACAGCTCCTTCCATAAATATTTATCTGTTTTTACTCAATTCAAAACCTACTCAGCTAGTGCAGAGGATGTGTTCTG
The DNA here is from genome assembly GCF_002925995.2 of Terrapene triunguis. Lineage (NCBI taxonomy): Eukaryota > Metazoa > Chordata > Testudines > Emydidae > Terrapene > Terrapene triunguis. Next base: position 106,794 of record NW_020664545.1, read on the forward strand.
CCTGTAAGGCAGTATGACTTACTAACAGGATAGTGCAAGTTTTTTAATTTAAAAAAAAGAAGTCTTAACATTAGTGTTTGTAAAAGCACTTTAAAGATATAAAGTCTTATACACATGCTAAATGTATTAATAGGATCATAATGGATTATATTCATCTTTTGCATACTTCCATTTGACAGTTAATCTAGTTCTGATCTCTCCATTACACTTTTGTGCATGGATCTTTCATAAGACTCCTGACAGAAAAGGATGTTTTACAGTTCCCAGCTCTCTGAACCTGATCAAATAAGATTTTGTTAAAACCTGCAAATTGTGGTGTTTATTGGGAGGTGGGAAAAATAAAAACCCATTGCTTACTTTCTCTAGGCAAAGAGTCAGTTCAAGCGGAGATCAACTGCCAACAATGTGGAGATTCACATCCCAGTTCCAAATGATGCAGACTCACCAAAATTTAAAACCACAGTGGGCAGTGTCAAATGGGTTCCAGAGAACAGTGAAATCGTCTGGTCCATTAAATCATTTCCGGTAAGCTGTATTGGTATCCCTTATTGCTGCTACTGTAAGCTAGTGTGACTTTTATTAAAAGTAAATCTTCTATTTATGGAATCTAGAATTTGACTAAAATTTGTTCTAGGCTCAGTTCTACTGTACTGTTGGACTACTGGTACCATCTGCTTTCCCTCTCCCCTCATTGTAGGATTGGCACTTGAGGCAACAAGTACTTACCTTATCATTTTAAACTGGAAAAGCAAACAGGAAATCTTACTGTTTTTTCTAGATCTTGTTTAGTATTAGTAACTTAATGCTCAGTTTTAGCCTTTAGAAAAGGGCTAAATGACTCTGCATTTTCATAGTTTTGCGCTGGTATGAGACCTTTGAACACACAGAAGCACTTTGGTTTTTAAAGGATATTTTCTGATAGAATGATTTGTTTGCCTTCTTCTTTGGATAGGGGGGAAAGGAGTATCTGATGCGGGCTCACTTTGGGCTTCCAAGTGTTGAAGCTGAAGATAAAGAAGGCAAACCTCCCATCAGTGTCAAGTTTGAAATTCCATATTTCACCACTTCGGGAATACAGGTTAATAAGACTAAAAATTTAATTTATATGAATGGAATTTGTTTTGTTCATTTAGCTGCTGGATAATGCTCTTTGTGTGTAACTGAACCAAAAGGTGATGGTGTGATATTATGGTTTTATAATGGTACAGAATGTGGCTTGTCAATTTAAATTCAACTACATAGAAGTACAAATCTGTTTGGACATTATGAATGATCTTTTCAGTCCAAGTTTAAAAAAAATTATTATAATTGTTTGAAGCTAGTCCCAATTAACTTTCTCATGACTAAGGGTGTGTACTCCATTTTTCTACCACTAAGCCAAAATAGATGTAAAATAGATTTAAAATGTTTAAAGGAGGCTGCAACTAAAAGAGAGAGCTCAGTTTTGGGTTTTATTATTCCCAAAGCAAGCAAAAGCTTCTGAAAATGGGAATATTTATTTAGTTAAATCATAGGATTAGAATTTGGCCTGTTGGTGCATTAAATATTTTGAACCTCCAGAAACTGTGTGTAAGTTGAGGACTTAGTATCCTTGTTCATCATAATTCTAAGATTTTGTACAAAACTTCTGTCTTCTTTTGTAAAAACAGTAAAAGTCATATTAGACTCATAGACTTTAAGGTCAGAAGGGACCATTATGATCATCTAGTCTGACCTCCCGCATGATGCAGGCCACAAAAGCTGACCCACCCACTCCTGGAATAATTCTCTCCCTTGACTCAGCTGTTGAAGTCCCCAAATCGTGATTTAAAGACTTCAAGTCGCAGAGAATCCTCTAGCAAGCGACCCCTGCCCCATGCTGCGGAGGAAGGCGAAAAACCTCCAGGGCCTCTGCCAATCTACCCTGGAGGAAAATTCCTTCCCGACCCCAAATATGGCGATCAGCTGAACCCCGAGCATGCGAACAAGATTCTCCAGCCAGACCCTCCGGAAAAAAGTTCTCTGTAGTAACTTTTAATATCCCATCATTGACCATTGTTACTAATTACCAGCGATGGCACGTTATTGACCTATTGACTAAAATCATGTTATCCCATCAAACCATCCCCTCCATAAACTTATCAAGCTTAATCTTAAAGCCAGAGAGGTCTTTCGCCCCCACTGTTTCCCTCGAAAGGCTGTTCCAGAACTTCACCCCTCTGATGGTTAGAAACCTTTGTCTAATTTCCAGCCTAAACTTCCCGACGGCCAGTTTATATCCATTTGTTCTCGTGTCCACATTAGTACTGAGCTGAAATAATTCCTCTCCCTCCCTGGTATTTATCCCTCTGATATATTTAAAGAGAGCAATCATATCCCCCCTCAGCCTTCTTTTGGTTAAGGTAAACAAACCGAGCTCCTCAAGTCTCCTTTCATACGACAGGTTTTCCATTCCTCGGATCATCCTAGTGGCCCTTCTCTGTACCCATTCCAGTTTGTATTCATCCTTTTTAAACATGGGAGACCAGAACTGCACACAGTACTCCAAATGAGGTCTCACCAGTGCCTTGTATAACGGAACCAGCACCTCCTTATCCCTACTTGAAATACCTCGCCTAATGCATCCCAGGACCGCATTAGCTTTTTTCACGGCCACGTCACATTGCCGACTCATAGTCATCCTGCGATCAACCAGGACTCCGAGGTCCTTCTCCTCTTCCGTTACTTCCAACCGATGCGTCCCCAACTTATAACTAAAATTCTTGTTAGTCATCCCTAAATGCATCACCTTACACTTCTCACTATTAAATTTCATCCTATTACTATTACTCCAGTTTACAAGGTCATCCAAATCTCCCTGCAGGATATCCCGATCCTTCTCCAAATTGGCAATACCTCCCAACTTTGTATCATCCGCAAACTTTATCAGCCCAGTCCTACATTTGGTTCCGAGGTCAGTAATAAATAGATTAAATAAAATCGGACCCAAAACCGAACCTTGAGGAACTCCACTGGTAACCTCCCTCCAACCTGACAGTTCACCTTTCAGTACAACCCGCTGAAGTCTCCCCTTTAACCAGTTCTTTATCCACCTTTGGATTTTCATATTGATCCCCATCTTTTCCAATTTAAGCAATAATTCCTCATGCGGTACCGTATCAAACGCTTTACTGAAATCGAGGTATATTAGATCCACCGCATTTCCTTTATCTAAAAAATCTGTTACTTTCTCAAAGAAGGAGATCAGGTTGGTTTGGCACGATCTACCTTTTGTAAAACCGTGTTGTAATTTGTCCCAATTGCCATTGACCTCAAGGTCCTTAACTACTTTCTCCTTCAAAATTTTTTCCAAGACCTTGCATATTCCAGATGTTAAACTAACAGGCCTGTAGTTACCCGGGTCACTTTTTTTCCCCTTCTTGAAAATAGGAACCACATTAGCTATTCTCCAGTCCAACGGTACCACCCCCGAGTTTACAGATTCATTAAAAATTATCGCTAACGGGCTTGCAATTTCTCGTGCCAGTTCCTTTAATATTCTCGGATGAAGATCATCCGGTCCGCCTGATTTAGTCCCGTTAAGCTGTTCGAGTTTGGCTTCTACCTCGGATACGGTAATGTCAACCCCCCTCCTTTATTCCCATCCGTCACGCTGCCACTATTCCTGAGTCCTTCATTAGCCTCATTAAAGACCGATGCAAAATATTCGTTTAGATATTGTGCCATGCCTAGATTATCCTTAATTTCCACTCCATCTACAGTCTTAAGCGGTCCCACTTCTTCTTTCTTTGTTTTCTTCCTATTTATATGGCTATAAAACCTCTTACTATTGGTTTTAATTCCCCTCGCAAGGTCCAACTCTACACGGCTTTTGGCCTTTCTCACTCCATCTCTACATGCTCTGACCTCAATAAGGTAGGTTTCTTTGCTGATCCCTCCCATCTTCCACTCCTTGTACGCTTTCTGTTTTTTCTTAATCACCCCTCTGAGACGCTCGCTCATCCAGCTCGGTCTAAATCTCCTGCCTACGAACCGTTTTCCCTTTCTCAGGATACAGGCCTGCGACAGCTCCTGCAACTTCAACTTGAAATAATCCCAGGCGCCTTCCGCCTTTAGATCAATAAATATGTTAGTCCAATGTACTTCCCTAACTAGTCGCCTTAATTTATTAAAGTTAGCCCTTTTGAAATCATAAACCTTAGTCTCCGATTTAATTTTGTTAATCCTTCCATTTAGTTTAAACCGAATTAGCTCATGATCACTCGAGCCAAGGTTGTCCCCTACAACCATTTCCTCAACGAGGTCCTCACTACTCACCAAAACCAAATCTAAAATGGCATCCCCCCTCGTCGGTTCAGCAACTACTTGATGAAGGAATTCATCAGCTATCACATCTAGGAAAATCTGAGCCCTATTATTGTTACTAGCATTTGTTGCCCAATCTATATCCGGGAAGTTAAAGTCTCCCATGATTACACAGTTCCTATTAGTATTTACTTCCCTAAAAACATTAAAGAGTTCTCTGTCCATATCCAGGCTAGATCCCGGCGGTCTATAGCACACCCCAAGCACTATCCCAGGGGAGGTTCTAGTAGTTCTTTTACCCAGTGTGAGTATTGCCCAGACAGACTCCGTCTTATCCATTCCATCACTTATTATTTCTTTACAGTTTATCTCATTGTTGACATACAATGCTACTCCCCCACCTTTACCTTTGTTCCGGTCTTTCCTAAACAGCACATACCCCTCCATACCTGTACTCCAGTCATGACTACCGTTCCACCACGTTTCGGTTATTCCTACGATATCCGGTTTCATTTCTCGGACCAGGAGCTCCAATTCCTCCATTTTGTTACCTAGGCTTCTCACATTGGTGTATAAACATCTTAATTTATGCCGTTTGGCCTCTCTCACATTTGTTATCCAATTTGGTACGGACACCGTACCGCCAGTATGACCTATTAGTCTAGTATCCATCTCCCCCCCCTTCTCCTTATGTCCAATCTCTTCCCCCCGGCTGTAACTGTTCTTATCTCATCGACCTCCCTCTCAATGTTATAATCTGGTATGGAGATTAACTGGACATCTCCCAACCGTCTCCCCCAAATTCCTAGTTTAAAGCTCTTTTGATGAGATGAGCCAGCCTCCCTCCCAGAAGTCTATTTCCTTCCCTACTTAGGTGAAGTCCGTCCCGTGAGAACAGTTTTCTGTCCCCGAAAGCCTCCCAGTGGCCATACATCCCAAAGCCCTCTTTATAGCACCACTCCCTTAGCCAACTATTTATCATCACAATCCTGTCACCCCTTTGCTGCCCTTCTCTAGGAACAGGCAGAATCCCACTGAAGATGATCTGAGCCTCGATTTCCTTAAGCGTCTTCCCCAGCCTGGCATAATCTCCCTTGATTCTCTCCAGCGAGAACCTAGCCGTGTCATTCATTCCTACGTGAAGGATGATCAAGGGGTTCTTACCTGCTCCTTTTAGGATCCTTTTCAACCACAGGTCCACATCCCGTATCTTAGCGCCCGGTAGACAGCACACTCTTCTGTTCTCTGGGTCCACCCTGGTCACAGGCCTGTCTAACCTCCTCAGTAAGGAGTCCCCAATCACATAAACCTGCCTTTGCCTGGTGACAGTGCGATCTACTAATCTATCCCCTGTTCCCTCTAGTTGCAACCCCTGTCCATTCCTATTTTCCCTTATAATCCCCCTTATGCCATCCTGTATCCTCCCGGGGCCCAGATTTGGTGCTGTCTCCATCAACTCCTCCCCTCTTTCTATGGGATTAGCCGCTCTTCTCTTCTTCCTCCCCCTCCCCCCCTTCAGTTACCACCTGCTGCACCCCTTCCTCGTTTTCCAAACACCCAAACCTGTTCCTGAGCTCTATTTCCCCTTCACTGGCCCTCCTTTTCCTTGGCCTGCTTCTCACGGTCACATGCTTCCACTGCCCTTGTTCTCCCCCCGGCGTTCCCCCCTCACAGGCCTTTGCCCCTGCTTCCATCTGTACCCCTGAGCATTCCCCTTCAGCCACTCCTTGCCTTTGCTCCATCAGCTGCTCGAACCCCCTTCTAAACTCTACCAGGGTATCTACCTGCATCTCCAAACCTCGGATCTTTTCTTCTAGCAGCTCTATTAGGCGGCACTTCATGCAGACATACCTCTGTTCAGGCACCCCCGCTAGGACCATGTACATACCGCAGCTGCCACATGCGATCATCTGCATTGTGTCCCCTGCTGCTTGGCTCATGGCTGCTGTTGTCTGAGCCCGCCTGCTGACCTCTGCCCTCCGCATCTGGGGGAACGCAGCACACGGGACACCACGCCCTCCTGCCTCCCCTTCCACCTCCTCCAATGAGACTCCCACTCAAACTCCCCTGTTAGCAGCCTGTTTGCCGGCTCCTATGCCGCTGCTCGCAGCTGTGCCGCTGCCTGGCTGGGTGGCTGCTTTTATAGGCCCCCTAATCAGCCAAGCTCCGCCCCCTAATCAGGGCTCAGCTGCCCTCCCAGCACGCTGCCCCTACAGGCCTCTACACATACAAGCACTACAAAGACAGCCGCAAATACAGATACCTTCTCCTCCAATGGAACTCCCACTCAAACTCCCCTGTTAGCAGCCTGTTTGCCGGCTCCTGGAATATTGGAATTGTATTGCAAGATCAGTCCAATGATCCATCTAGTATAATACCATGTTTCCGATAATGGCTAATCCCACATGCTTCAGGGAATGTGAAAGAAAATCCTTTATGAACTGAACCATGAGAATTTATATTATTAATTTTTAAAATACATCCATCTCATGTAACTGGGTGCTTTTATTATCCTTATGCATGTTTAATCTTCTGAAGCTTACCTAGCTTTTGTATGTATTGCATAGAAAAACGTTTTTCCGGTTTACAAATTTCAAACAGACTTTTTTAGTTGAGTTTAATATCTCCCTTTCTCTTATGAAGTATAAAAAGCACTTTGTGCTACTCCTTAGGGTTAGGGTTATTTTGTATACCTCTCTCATATCCCCCATCATTTTGTCTCACCTCTGAATATTCTCTCTTCAATGTCTCATATGGAAGCATTCCATTCTTTTAATTTTGTCCCCTTGACTCTGGATACCTACTATTTCTGCTATATCTTTTTGAGATGAGGTGATCAGAACTGTGCACATTATTCCAGGTGTGTTACCAGTTATTTACATGGCATAATATTTTTTAACACATCCCAGCATTCTACTCAGTCTTTTTTTGGCCACTGCTGCACATTGAACTGTTCAAGGCTTTTTGCCTAAAACATATCTTCTATTAAATGTTGCTAGGCTGAAGTCGAAAAGTAATTTAATGTGTTTTCTTTTCAGGTCCGCTACTTAAAGATAATTGAGAAGAGTGGCTATCAGGCTTTGCCATGGGTTCGCTATATCACCCAAAATGGAGGTAAATAGCAAAGCTATAGATTGTAGACACTGAAGTTGCCCATGTAGTTTTCCCATTAACACACTTTTCTCTTTGTTGTATGTTCCCAAGATAATTTACCAGCATGATTCCACTAGACTTCTCATTCTTTAATAATGTGCAGTATTGCTACAAATTATATTCATAAATATATTCCTCTCTCCATTTACCCTGCTTTTATGGAAGTGCCACTGTTGTGACTTTATAGTTAGGCTTGGGTTGAGTATTTTGCACGTAACACAGAGATTCAACCCCTTTGGCATATACATTTTAAGAAAATACACACCTCAAAGAAAAGACGGGCAGTCATGGAATCTGTTAAGCATTTGGGAAGGTCCAGTTTGGTGAACAGAAATTCCTATTCCTGGAATGTTTAACTCTAATGAGGCAAAATTTCCTTTAATTGGCTATTGAGCATGTAAACAGCTAGAGTTCTTCTAACATGGTCCTTTATACAGATCTCATTGTTGTTTTGAGTAATCTTTGCTTTAATTTGGCATTGGTATATCATAAATATTTCTGCTCTGATATTGCTACTTTTTTGTATTAATAAAATAAGATGAACTAATTTAACTAACTCTTCTGAATTTATTTTTCTCTTGCAGATTATCAGCTCCGAACACAATAGTACTTTTTCGAACCAGAACAGATGACAAATCTTCAGGTCTAGAATTTGTTTGTAGAAAACTTTGTGGTAGTGAAGGCTGTGAACATTGTCTCCAGGGTATTATATCAGCAAACTTGAACTGAGGAGGAGAGAGAGTGGTTTGTTTTTTTAATTGTGTTCAACACTAAGTGTTTGAACTATTAGTGCAGGTTGTATGGATGTCTAATTCTTAAAGCATGTTACTACTTCTGCTAAATGCTGATCATATTAGGAGTAGCAGTTATTTTGAGAAGCCAGGATTGCCTTGCTAGTCATACTTCAACGTTCCATATTTTAAAAGTGTGTAAATACCATCTTTAAAACCAGTGGAAGCATTATTTAAAAAACTAGAGAGGTCATGGTGCAACTGAAGTGGCTGCTAAGCATTCTTAGTTGTAAATAACCCTGGGCCTTTATTTCACACTGAAAACACCTGACAGTTTTGAGGCTTATTTCTTAGCTTGCAAAGGAATGATTAAAGGTAGTGATGAGTCAAGAAAGGTTAGGTTCTAAGTTCAAAATAAAAGTTGGTTTTATTGACAAAGTTCAGCCCATTTAATATCTGTCAAACCTTGAGATATTGGGGGTGGTGTTTGTAAGCATAAATTTGATAAAAAAATACAGGTGCATAAACTACCATAGTAACTTGAAGGGGAAGACACATCAAGAATAAATGCCCATAGTCTCTGTGGAGTATCGTGGTCAATGCTTGTTCAAATTATGGAGCTAAGATGCAAAGCTGAGAAGTCCAAACAAATTAAGAAAACTCAATATCAACTATCATATAAAACTTGCTTGGCTTTGATATTTCTAATTGCAAAAAATCTAAAAATTAAAGGTCTCAACTTGTAAATATTAAACTTCAGATTAACCATATTGGCTTTTAAATGTTTAAAACAAAATTCAGCAGATGGAACATGTTTGTAAGTAGTAATAACTAATAGTACTTCAGGCACTTCCTGATAACTGATTGCTGTCATTAGAGGGGCTGGTAGATAAAAGAATAAGAAATTACATATCTGTCATCCAGGTTAGATTTAGGTAAATTCTTTTTTCTTCAATTTTCAAGAATTTTACATTTTCTTCAGCTTCGCCTGAAAGGCTACTTTCTTTGACAGTCTCTTCCACTTGTAAATCACAGTTCAAAATGTTACACTTTCAAGCTTTAGAACTTGTTTTTTTACTTTTTTTTTTTGAGGATGCTGCAAACTGCATAATTGCACCAATTTCAGAAAATGTTAAACAGTGGTTATATCAGTGTTTTCTTTAAAAAGGACTTAACTTTTATTTTTAATGTGAATTTATTGCTCCTGCCAGGTTTTAGCTTAACATTGAAGACTGAATATCGCTGTCCACAACTGATGCAGCACAGCTAATTGGGGTATAAGGTTTACCACCCCTACTCTGCCATGCTAAAGTGCCTGAGCTATGCCCCAGAGGGGAGAAGTCACTGTGCCTGTTTGTTCCTTGTAGATTTTTGTGGACCATATGTATGCAATATTATTTAGAAATACTCACAAAATTCCACTGAACAATTTAGCTTTGATATTAGAGGAGGATTTGTTTCAGAAAGGACTAATTCTGCTGAAGATTGTAATAGCATTGTTGTTAAAGCAGCTGGAAAATCACATCATCATAGCTGGATAATTAGAATATTAAGTATGGATGCATGTAGTTTTCTGGAGTAAGGTTATAGGATTTTATTATCCACCAAAATGTTAAAACAAATTAAATCCTCTTACCCCAGATTTTGGTTTTACTACTGTCATTTTTGGTTGAAATTTTAATCTTGAGACCAAACTGACCATTTTATAAGTTTAATATAAAGTACTTGCTAACCTGTTACATAGCCCCTCAGATGTTGTCTTCAGCCTACATTGTTTATGTAGTACTTTTAATCATTTGCTTGTTAAATGTGGCAGGTGTTATAGTTTTGGTTTTCCTTGTTGAAGCATGTACCTTACAAACCAGAACAGTATTTTACTGGCTCTTTGCAGCTGCTGAAGTTCGATTATATTGGAGTGGCCATAGGCAGCAAAGAACAAGAAATCATTCTTGCAGCACTAAACTCACTGTCATTCTTCAGTCGCTGTAAGGTAAAAGGGTCTGAAACTGCCTGTGGATTAAAGTACCTCTAGTTAAGAGGATTGATTCTGAACTCCTGGACCATGTTTTATAAATGCTGAAAGTATTAATTTAATATGCCCAATTTAATTACTATCACACTATAAGAACTGTCAACATTAAATATTTGCAGTACGCAGGTCAATTAACTACATGTGCGTATTTGTCAAACTACACAAATTACAGTAAAAAGACCTTCACAGTTTGTCGTTCACATTATCAGGTACTTCAAAAAAGGCCAATTTAATCCAACAGTGGCCCAAATGTTCTGTATCTACCTACTATATGGATGTAAGGCAGAAATAAGAGCTGTGACATTAGTTAGTGCTGGTCTTTGTTTAGAGACTATTTCTATATTCCTCTTCCTTGAGCTAAATATTAAAATTTGTTCCTTTACAATTTGCAGTGGCGGTCTTCATTGTGCATTGGTAATTTGTCATCTCCTGGCTGGCTTCTATAAGTTTAGTTTGGCAATCTGCAACTGTGAATTGAGTAGTGTTGCTCTCCTTGTAGACAATTATTTTAAACAAGATGTTCACCACTTACATTTTCCTGCTCATTTTATAATAAAGAGATATGTATGTATTCACCTAGGTTTCCAAATCAGTGTGGTTTCATAAACTCTTAAATTAGTTAGCCAGAATGTGCCAATTCCTATCATAAGTAGCTGGGAATTCAGCAATATAAACCAGCCAGGCTATAGTTCCTTGTTGCTTCGTGTGGGAACACTGAAAGGGTAACATCTTACAATCACTTTGTTCTGAAATGTGCACATCTAATTTTAGTAGCACCTTGGCACATTTGAGAACATTCCTGCAAAAATGCTGATTTGTAGGACCAAAAACAAGAGGCTTAACCTGCTGTGGGTGATACAGTTCTTACTTTTATAGGCTTGTTAATTTGAAACAGTGCTCGAGCACATACAGACCTTTTAATAACCTATCTGCCCTTATGTTGCAACAGCCCTTTTTCAAACCCAATAATAGTTGAATGGAAGTGCTACATGAATTCTTACTACCAAAAAAACCTGCTGAAAATGTATTCCTTTAATTTTACCATAAATAGCGCTTATTACATTAGTAGTTTCTTTGAAGATAATTCATACCTTTTTCTCACAGACTATAGTTTAACTTTTTGGTATTTAAAATATCTTTAGGTTTAATCTGAACTAACTAATTCAGGTTTAGTTAAACTAACCATGATGGTGAAAAATCAACCTCCTTTTTACTTATGATGAAGGGGCCCAAGGCCCCTTTGCGTTCTCCACACCACCTCCTTTACTTCCATCGCAAACTTTTAGCAAATCCTGCTGGAAATTGCCCTCTGTTCGTTCTCTCTTCCCCCTCCCCCCAAGGGGACACTGCTCCTGCCCCATTACCCGGCCCCTTCCCTCTAATGGGTACTATCTCATCCCCTGTTCCCACTCCTACCTACACAACTGCTCTGTAATATACTGACCCCTGCTACCACATTGAAGGCTAGCAGTAGTGGAGGTGGAAGAAAAAAATACAGCTGGGCTGGAGCCAGTTCCCTGCAGTTCAGAAAGGAGAGGAACACTAACACCTGCTTGGGTCCCACCTTCTTCCCCACCCTTTCACTGCTAACTTTCCCCAGTACAGCACAAAGCAGAGGGAGAGAAGAGCAGGTAAGAATTGCCTCACCTTCTGTCCTAAGCTGGCTCCATGTGTCCCCAGCAGCTGTTGCTTCCCCAAGGCCTGCAGCTCAGATTCCCAACAGCAGCATCTAGTGGCTGAAGCCAGAACTGAAATACAATACAACCTCAGACTGACTGGTCAACTGCAGGCCTCATTTGGAACTGAAGTACACAGGCAGCAGCAGAGACCTCCCCTCCCCCCAAAAAAACCCCCCCACAAATATAGTACAGTACTGTGTTAAAAGTAAACTGCTAGGGAAAGTTTAAATTTTTTTTGACAGGTAAGGAAACTGTGCTAGTTTCATTTAAGATCGTTAAAAGCAGCATTTTTCATCTGCATAGTAACATTTCAAAGCTGTATTAAGTCAATGTTCAGTTGTAAACTTTGGAAAAAATCATCATGTTCTCACCAAAATATTACGGAGTTACAAATAACCTCCATTCCCAAGGTGTTCATAAGAGGTTCTACTGTAACAGGCAATCCTGACTTGACAGGAGCTTCGTGTCAGAAGTTAAAATAAATTAAAAATTGTAGAACTTCAGAAAATAGTGAGTGAGCAACTGTATTAGAGTATTAGACTAGTAGCTGCTCGCAGGGGTGCCTGTTTGCTTGAGGTCCATACAACATTTTGTCCTTTCATAATGATTTGTAACTCTCAGAACTTTATTAATAATGACCTGTCCTTTTCAGCTCAGCTATGAAGTATGGAAGTCTTGTTCCCATTTAAAAGAACAGAAAGTTGAGGTACTGAAAGGTGGTGGGACTCTAGACCTTGCTTTGCAAGAGAGCAATTTGTCCTTTTAAAGGAACATATAGGTGCATTCTACCGTTGATTACTCTTCGTGTGTGAGAATTCCAAACATGCATATACACAGTGGAGGTTCCAGGTGGAAATAATCAGGCCAGATTTCCTGTCCCTCGTGGGTGACTGTCTCTGCTCAATAGACTTTAGGACACATATTTGCATGTTCATATTCCTCCAGTTCTTAGTGCTCTCTGCATTTCTCCTTAGAGGATAGACATTTCCACGTTAATAGCTGACCATTTGGTCTTTCTTCAGCATGAGGGCATTTACCAAATTCTAGCATCGTTACTTGCCTATTTCCATTGAGAAAGGGATCAAGCTATACAAGTATCTTAACATCCTTATTCTGGTACCCTCAGTCTCCCAATGGCTGGTAGCCAGGGACAGGGTACCCTTGTAGCTGCCTCAACAGGGGTTCCTCTATCCCAGAAACTTCCCCATTTGGTTATGGTCTAGAATACCTATCTGTGGATTGCTTTCATCTCCTAGTACAGTCTTCCCTTCTTGCTGAATGCCCAACTGCCGGTAAGAGCATGTGCACCTTCCTCAGTCAGAAGCATATAACAGTCACGGACTCACAGATCGTGCCCACTCTTGGCCCCATGCAGTCCGTGGGGGGTGCCCCTTTCAGTGTGACAGCCCTTCTTGGGGGTCCACTCTCTCTCGGGGTCAGGCCCCTCCACCTCCTGGAGCCGCACCTCTCTGAGCCTTAGCACGTCTCTGCCGTGGGCCCCCTCAGGGAGCCCACTTGCTCTGGACCCCCAGGGATGGAGGCCCCAAAGGGGTTGATGCAACCCTGTTCTCTAGAACAGAGTGACTCTCAGCCAGCATAAAACAGGAGGATTTATTGAGAGTTGAACACAGCACAGGAAACTCTCAGGGCCTCAGGCCTGGCCTCCCTCAGCCCAGCACATCCCAGTCTCTCTGCATCCAGGTGGGCTCTGCCTGCTCCCCCTCTCCAGCCCAGAGCCCCCCTGCTTCCCAGCGGGGCATCTGAGATCCCCGGCCCCAAGCCCCGCCTCTGTCCATTGTCTTCTCTCCAGGGAAACAGGGTTGTAAACTGGGGCCTCCTCTCCTCGCTTCTGTCCTCTGGCTGGAACCGGCTGGTTAGGTCCAGGGCTGGCTCTAGGATTTTGGCCGCCCCCCCCCCGCACGTTTTTTAATTACCCCGGCCCTGCCCCAACTCCGCCCCTTCCCCAAATCCCCAGCCATGCCTCCTCCCCCCAGGCTCTCAAGCCTGGGAGGGAGGGGGAGAAGCGGCGCCCGCGCCGCGGCCACTCGGAGTCTCCCCCTCCCTCCCGGGCTTGAGAGCCTGGGAGGGAGGGGGAGACTCCGAGTGGCAGCGGTGCGCAAAACAGCTGATTCGCGCGCCGCTGCTCCCCCTCCCTCCCAGGCTTGAGAGCCTGGGAGGGAGGGCGAGTAGCGGTGCGCGAGCGGCGGCAGCAGCAGCGGAGGTGAGCTAGGGTGGCTGGGGCACATTTTTAGGGACGGCATTCTGGCGCCGGCCAAGCCGCCCCTAAAAATGTGCCGCCCCAAGCACCAGCTTGTTTTGCTGGTGCCTAGAGCCGGCCTTGGTTAGGTCACTGGCTCCTCACTCTGCAGGCCATTGTCCTCTCACTGGCCAGAACTGGCTGCGATTCCTGAGCTGGGTCTCCGGGTCCGGTCGCTGGGGTATCCATCCTCCAGGCCATTGGCTGGGGGCCCACGTTCCCTCTCCGGTCCTCTGTAACAACAAACTCCCTCTCCCCTCACCTCATTAAACCAGTAACACCCAGGGAAACTGAGTCCCACCCCCTCCACATGCAAACCATTGAAACCCCACTGAAAACAACAAACAAGAAAATCTCCCACTTCACAATAACGCCTTCACAGCTGGCATGGATTTAGTTCTCTTGGCACCTCACACAACTAAAACTTTGGTGTTTAAAGTCTTTTCCTCTTGTTGATGCATGTTTCCTGAAGGAACCCTCCTTATTTCTGTCAGTTTGTCTGCATTGGGGGTGGGGTGGGGGGAGGAGAGGGGAAGACCTTCGCCATCCATATTTTCTTTCCTCCAGCCCAGTTCTCGCCTCCCACCCACCTACAGTATTCCTATCAATAAGTGTTATATGCTCCCATCTTGTCTCGCACTGCTGCACTACTCACTCCCCGGTCTGCAGCTTCCTCTGTGGCTTGGCCCTCCGGCCAGGTCACTAAAGTCCTCCCCTTCCAGGGATTTCACAGTCTTTCCAGACCTGGTGGCTGGCTGGCACCTCCAATGCCCTTGCCACTCCCCCATGGCTGGTAAAAGAACCCAGCCCCACCCTCTACACTGGGTTCCATTCCAGAGACCCTATAACACGCAACCATAATCCGTAGGCAGGCGTCTACCTCTTGCTGTTGTTTCCCTGGGCTTCTTCCTGCATATCCAGCTTCCTCCCTTTGCATTTGCCTGCCTCCAACTCCCTACACTGAGGAAGTGACTGCAGCCTTTTCCAGCAGCAACCCCCCCTCTGCTACCAGCTACCTGGCTTTATACAGGCCCTGCCTGTTCCTGCACAGGTGAGCCTGTCCTTAATTAGCTGCCTCCAACCTAAATCTCTCCTGATTGGAGCCTAATTAGCTGATTGGGCCCACCTGCCCTAATTCAGCTCTTGTAAGGCTAGTGTGGGGAGTCCACCCCATCACAGATGCCTCCACTTCATGGACAGTGAGCATGGTGAAACATTCATTTCCAATGTTTGTAATGGCTACTGTGATCTGGCTACTACCCTATTTGATTAGCAACTGGGTCTTTCTGCTTTTCAAGATGCTTATTCTTTGGCTGCAGGGTCCTACTAATGGCATAATAAAGTAGTCCTACATCCTGTGGCTACAGTTTGTTTTATCTGGTGTCCATTAATCCACTGTCCTTGAATGGGATAGAATTACTGGTAGCTTGCATGGGGCCAGTTCTACCTGTGAATGGCACATGTACAGAACCATACATGAGATGCTCACATGTCTGCATGTCATCTGTTTTAATTGGCCTGAATTATTTAATGTTAAAAAATCATAAATGTTGCTCTAGCAAGCATGGTGGGCTGGACCACCTATGGTGAATGCCATTTTGGGGCTTAAAAGAGTAGATCTGTGTGTAGTTGAGGTGATTAAAGCCAGATGACTTTCTGGTCAGCTCGATGGCTGTTTAGAGCTGGAGAGTTCTGTAGAATTTATAGGAGAGTAATGTGTTAGTTTCTGGCTTCCTGATTGTTCACCACTCACACCAGTCTGCAGTTAGTTTTATTCAATGATTTAACTCTACTTATTTTCTGGTGTACAATTCAGCTCTAGCCTGGGGCACTTAGTAGGTCATTGCTTTACACCAGATAGAATAATCATAGGCCTTTCTTGAATGTGCCCTGCTTCTTGCCAATTTACAAGCTTTAACATTTAACATGGATGCAAATATGGCATGGTATTACAGTAGTAAGCTCCTTCTATTCCACAGATCAGGATTTAAGATTTGAAATACTTACTAAAATTATTTTTAAAAGCTAGTTCTGCACTTTTTTTAAACTGCTGGAGCCACATCTCATAATCCATGTTGTGAATCTATTTGGCTTTCTCATCTGTCTGAATAATCCTGAGACTTCTGTTTTACAGAAATGATTACATACTATGGCTGATCTTATTCTTCACCCTGGTTTCTAGAGTCTTAGTTTAGAGTCCAAAATCCTGAAGTCTGGGGTGAGTTATGAAAGAACTGTAGGGTTGTCTTCAAGTCAGTAGTAAACAGTGCTAAACAGAGAGGCCTCGTGTTGCTATCAAGCTGGCAGTGTTCAGGGCTAGACCTACACATGCACTTTTTCTTGTACCTTAGTTTGGGTTTTCAAACATTTCTATAAAAAGTATGGAAACTTTGTAAGACTCTAGAATTATGACAAGTAGAATTCTGTGCTTAACTCACTAGTCAATATAAAACTATTCCAGGCACAACAGTCTCAAATGCTTTAAGATAAAACATGTCCCATTTTCAGAAAGAAGCAGTTTGATGGGGTGGGGGGAGCTCCTTCCCCTTTACTAGAAAACCAGGGTAGCTCTGAGGCAGTTAATGTGTCCTATCAGAGTTGGTGCAGGAGGTAGTGTATGTACAGTAATAGGACAACGTATCTACCAGACGCCTCAAAATTGCACCAGTATATTAACTTCAAATTACCCTACTGCCTGCTTAAGTCTCCTAAATGTTCTGAGGGAAAAGGTTTGCTATCTCCCTCAGCAATTCTGTAACCTTTCTGCTTAAGGTTCCCAGCTTCTCAGACTTGTGTTTGGGCTGTTTAAAGTCAATGGAAGAGGATCAGTGACACATTCTTTCTTTAAATGTATATATGTTTTCTGATTTGGAAGGTTGCGGCTGTTTCAATATTGTCTTGTAGAGTTCATTAAATAGAATCTTCAACAAAAGTAAATTTCTTACCTATTAACAGTCTTTGAACATGATTTCTAAATTTTGTATCTTACTCTCCACTCTGGCATGACTATACTTTCTATACCTTTACCGTTCACCGATTCCCCTTACCACTGACACTCCTGCTTTTCTTGTATCAGGCAGTGGTAATACATCTAGACAAGTACTAGAGGGCAGCAAGAGCAAAGGAATAAGTTTGCCAATGTAAAATGATACATAACTACATTGCCCACTAGGGGACTGTGCACACACGTTTAGATGTGAGTAGTTACATACTTACACACATTAATTAATCTAATGCAGTCACTGGGGCTCTGCCTGAGTGTGAGGGTGTGCCCACATGGAACTGGTTGCAAGATCTGTATCTTTAGTTCTTGTCCCTGAAGTTCCATTTGTAATATAGGGTATGCCTACACTACCCCCAACCCCCATACCTTCCTCATCTAATTTATAATGAAAAAGGGTTGTCAAAAAGGAACAATCCCAAGGAGCTCTTTCTGTTCCCATCAGCCCCCACAAGTGACTAAGGCTCAACAATGACCTGGTCTGCATCCAGTCCTTTTGTACGGGGAGATTTTGGCAAACCAGTAAAGTGCCTGAAACCAACTGCTTGCTTAACAAGTTTTCTTTAAGGAACATGTCATTCTATTACTAATGTATAAATAAGGGGGGAAAGTGTGAGGTAGGGGGACTCTTCAGGACTGGACTCTCCCTCTGGATGCATCTTGTGTTTACCACCGGCAGATGGGCTGTGGCTGTGCCACTCGAGAGCCATATTCAGCTTCGGTAATTATCGAGGGTTGTGGATGTTTTACTAACCTGTTGTGGACGTGTGTAAGTGCTTGAGACTAAGTAAAGTTTAACTTTAAGCAGAGGTGAAAGTAAGCCGGTCTGGTCCGGCGTACCGGCAAGAGCTTTCCCGGGCCCTTTAAATTGGCACCAGAGCCCCTGGGTGGTGGAGGTGGCTCAGGTGGTGATTTAAAGGGCCTGGGGCTCTGGCCGCTGTGGGGAGTCCCGGGCCCTTTAAATCTCCACCTGAGCCCAGGGTAGCGGTGGCAGCCGGGAGCCCCTAGGGCTCCATCCGTGATTTAAAGGCCTCGCATTTTCCGGGTTAAGGCCATGCCTCTTCCGGTTGAGGCCTTACCCCCTGCTCAGGACTCCAGCATACCGGTAAGTCCTTTAAGTTACTTTCACCGCCTGGCTTTAAGTTAAAGCACTCTTGTGTTGTCCTGTTTGTGCCAGCCATCTATCGGTCAGCCGGCCGGCCAGCCATGTCTCCCCTGATTTATTTCCTGACACCACCTTGCATAGAGTAAAAGTTAACAAGAGCTTTGGGTTGAAAGAACCCCAGGTAACACTTTGTAGTCATCCAAACACAGGATGGGGGAGCAAAGGGAGAAACTAAGGGTGGGGTTTGAGAGGGGCTTAGGGGACCCACTGTCATCACAGAGCAAACTCCAAAAGGAAATATTTAACTTTAATATTTAGAAATGTTTTTCATAAAGCAAAATGTAAAAGCCCCGATTCTCCTCTCAGTCCTTTAGGTATTGGCTTCATTGTCATCCTACCCTCGACTCTCTTAAACCACCTCAAGCTCTCCCAGATCTTCCCATACCTTCCAACTGAACTATAATAAAAAATAATCAAGCCACACTAGAGAAAATCAGGTACTGTGTCAGCAGCAATTGCCTAAAATATTGGAAGATCAGTCCTGAACACAAAACTCCATCGCCACAAAGATCCAGCACAAATGGAGGCTGGCCAAAGTGACACAACAAAATTGGTTAGCTTATTGGAAATTCATAACAGGAGAGTTGGAAAGATTAGGACTATACTCTTTAGAGAGATGATCAGAGGGGATATGACAGGTATAGAAAATAATTAATGGTGTAAAGGTAAATCAGCTGCTTCTGCTTAACTTTTCTCAAAATACAAGCACAATCGAGCATTCATTTTATTTTACACAGTGCCTCATCTCTCTTCATTATTCAATTGAAGTAGTACTGGGATTTGCCAGTGAAGTTTAGGCCTGATTTGAAAGCTGCTTTGATGGTCCTTTCATTATTTGAGCAGAGTTCCTGTACATTCTGGCCCTTTCTGATTCATTTCTGACCAATAGCAAGTGATTATCTGCAGAACGAGTGTTTATTTTCTAAGTGGTTAGTTATTAAAGCAAAAGCAGCAAGACAGAAGTGCTTCTAAATGTTGTGCACTTTACAATTGTTAAGGTTTCTGAGAGGTCACAAAGGTCCCAGATAACATTAGCAACTAAATGCTATGTTGTCCCTTTGCGCTATCAACAGGAAACATCTTTAACAGCACAGGAACTACAGCTTTGTAATTGGCTTGGTGCAAGAACATGACAGTATTTTTCTCATCCTATCAGGAGTCAGATATTTTGGGAGCTGATATATAAAGCACACAGCACATAGTGTCTTTTGAACATTGGGAACAGGTTAATGTGGGAAATTCAGTGGTGCTTTGCTATTTTATTAGCTGCTGTAGTTGTAGCATGGATTATTTTCTCATCATGCATTGTTTAGGCTGATATTTCATCACAAGTCATACATATTTACGACATTTTTGTGGATATGCATGTATGATTAGATATACTTAACACTGAGAGGAAGCTTTTAAAGAGACATTTAGCAAATAACTAACTGCAATCATTAATTCAAATATAGAAGTCCTTATTCATTCCTTATCAAAATGCCCATTGATGTCAAACGTACAGGATTAAGCTCCATATACAAAAACTTCAGTAACCTTCTAGATTATAGAACTTTATATGTGTGATGGCCTCAGATACTGAACTAGTAAGAGAGTTACTACTGTGATCTGTACATTCAAAGGAGCAGTCTCTGTGCCATGCAATTAGTGAATTAAAAAGTTCAGTGCAAATACAACTCACTTTAAAGCAAAGCAAATGGTGTTTAACTGGGGCAGCAAAGAGTTGAGATGAAGAGTGAACAAAACTACAGTTAATGTTCTGCACAGAGCCAAACTGTTGCTTGATATTACAAGCCTCACTTTCCCCATTTGCTAAAGTGTATTTTCCAAGGCTTCCTTTGCTGATTGGCTCAATAGCAACTTAAGCCACTAAATAAGAAAAATAATTCATACTAGCACTTAAATGGCTAAACCCTAACTAATCAGTCAGTTTTGTCCATTCGTACAGCACGTGACACATCTTCAATTTTGCACTCTAATCGCATAATGAAGTCAAGTCACATGGAAGGCAAGATCAGGCCCAAAATGCTGACTATGGATTCTCTTTCAGTGTGAAATGCTTTCTCCTCTGAAGTAACTAGCTGAGAGCACTGGGGTATTAAAGTCATGGCTGGGTAAAAAAATAGATCCTGAAGAGCATAATAGAAAAAATTGTAATAGCTGGAAAGCTGTTTTTAAACGTTCCTATAAAATGATAGATAGTCCTACAAACCCTTAGTCAGGTGATTAGGCCCGTGGCCGCTATTTGCCTATTTTTATACCATATCTAACATCGTAGCAGCTGATCCTGAATTTTCATGTAAGTAAGGATTGTGTTGGTGTGCATGGCTTCTCAGGACTGTGTCCCATGAGACCAATCAACATTAGATTTTTTTAATTTCCATAATCTTTATTACAGTTTATTCATAAATGGCTGTCACTTTATTTCATAAATGTACAATATATGTTTTGAACTGCTGATGCTGTGTTCGGCAGAGCTGGATAGCAGGATTACCACCAGGCAGGTGAAGGTCTTGTTTTGATTTTAAGCATGTCCTCCCCCTGCAAAAACACCATGGGAGGTGATATTCACATAATTTTGCAGGTTTGCTTTACCCATAGATTATGCCATATTAATCCAGCATAATGCAGGTGCAAGATCCCATGCTGATGGAAGGGCAAGGTGTCTGCCTAGTCAGCACTGCCACAAAAAGTTGTGGTACTGAATTGGTGGGGGCATAGCCAGGGTCCTACTGCTAGATCCTGCGAGCTGTGTAAGGTGACTGATTCCACCTTAAATGTTACAAGCTAAATTAAATCCAAACAAATTGACTTAGTGCATTGTATCAAGCATCTAAAAGTCAGAGACATCTGAGATTTGTGGTTATCTGCATCCACGCTGAGATCGGCAAATATGGTCCATGGATATAAAGCAGCGATTCACAGATTTGCAGGGCTCTAGATATAACATTTGGATTTGCATCCATCTGTGATCCACAAATATGGTATGCTGATATCAAATGGATATCTGCAGATTTGCAGGGCTCTAGTTATTTGCAGTGAGTTACGGTGGCCAAATTTCACAGATGGAGTATTTTCAGGAAGCAAAACCCTGTTTTTCTTAAACATGCCCGTGTAAGTAAATCTCTCTCTCTCAACCTTAGATGCTGTTCAGTATAAGCCAGGGGTTCTCAAACTGGGGGTCGGGACCTCTCAGGAGGTTGTGACCTCTCAGGGGGTCATGAGGTTATTACATAGGGAGTCGCGAGCTGTCAGCTGCCGCCCCAAACCCCGCTTTTCCTCCAGCATTTATAATAGTGTTAAACGCATATTTATATATTTTTAATTTATAAGGGGGTATTGCACTCAGAGGCTTGCTATGTGAAAGGGGTCACCAGTGCAAAAGTTTGAGAACTACTGGTGTAAGTTGAATTAAGATTATAGGAAAAACATTAACATTTTGATCCTCCTGACGTCCTAAAATATATGTGCTAGCTCAACCTGAAGTTATGAGGTAGATGAAGGAATACTGGTCGGCTCTGGAGGGGGGAGAATTCTATGGCATGGCAGGTGAGCAACAAATTTAGATTTCAAAAGGGCAGACTTTGAGAAACTAAAGAAACTAGTTAGTGAAGTCAACTGGACTGAAGAGCTGAGGCATTTAAATGCTTGCATCCCAAGCAAGGAGGAAAAGACTTGTAGGGAAGGGCTCCAGATCTAACTGGATGAATAACCACTTCAAAACAGATATTAGGCATAAGCAGGGAGCCTACGAGGAATGGAAGAAGGCACTGATCAGCAAAGAAAGCTATATCTTGGAAGTAAAAATGTGTAGGGCTCAAGGAAGAATTGCCAAAAGTCAACCAGAATTAGCCATTGCAAAGGAAATTAAAACAAATAGAGGTTCTTTAGCCATATAAATAAAAAGAGACCATGAAGAGAAAAAGAGAACAACATAAAAATTAAGAAACTAGTTAAACAGAAATTAAAAGGAATAGTCACAAGGGTGAAATGCCTGCAAACTGCCTGGCAACTACTTAAAAACACCATAATAGAAGCTCAAATTAAATGTATACCCCCAAATGAAAAAAAACAGTAAGAAGACTTAAAAAAAAATGCTACCATACTAAACAGCAGCGTAAAAGAGCCAGTGTGAGGCAAAAGGCCTCATTTTAAAAATTGGAAGTCAAATCCAAGTGAGGACAATAGAAAGGAGCATAAACTCTGGCAAGTCATGTGTGAAAGTATAGTAAGGCAGGCCAAGAAAGAATTTGAAGAGCAACTAGATAAGGACACACAAACTAACAGCAAAAATATTTGTAAGTACAGCAGACTCAAGAAGCCTGCCAAACAGTCAGTAAGGCCACTGGACAACTGAGCTGCTAAAGGAGCACCCAAGGAAAACATGGCTGTTGCGGAGCAGCTAAATGAATTCTTTGCATCAGTCTTCACTAAAGAGGATGGGAGGGTGATTCCAAACCTGAGCTATTCTTTATAGGTAGCAAATCTCAGGAACTGTCCCAGCTTGAGGTGTCAATAGAGAAGGTTTTGGAACACATTGATACATTAAACAGTAATAAGTTACCAGGATCAGATGGTATTCACCCAAGAGTTCTGAAGGAACTCAAATGTGAAATTGCAGAGCTACCAACTGTGGTATGTAACCTATTGCTTAAATCAGCCTCTGGACCAGATGACTAGAGGGTAGCTAATGTAATGCTGATTTTTTTTTAAACAGGATGCAGAAGCGATCCTGGCAATTACTGGCAGGTTAGCCTAACTTTATTACCAGGCAAGTTGGTTGAAACTATAGTACAGGACAAATTTATCGGACACATAGATGAACACAATATCTTGGAGAAGAGTCAAACAGGTTTATCAAAGGGAAATCATGCTGCACCAAATCTATTAGAATTCTTTGAGGGGGGGTGTCAACAAGTATGTGGACAAGAGTGATCCAGTCACTATACTGTACTCAGAATTTCAGAAAGCCTTTGAAAAAGTCCCACATGAAAGGCACTTCAAGAAAACTAAGCAGTCATGGCCTAAGAGAGGAGGTCCTCTCATGGCTCAATAACACTGCTCTACAGCCAAAATGCTTCTGAAATAAATGTAGTCAAACTTTACTAATTCTGGGTCACTGAGAATGAAAATGATGCTTAAAATTGTTGATTGGCTCTAGTTTTCAAGATATGCTATTGGGTCAGTATATACGACCCTTGACTTGGGAATGGCGGAGGATAAGTGAGTTATAAAGGGAAGGGATCTCAATTTAAACCAGAAATGACTAAAATACATCTTTGACTGGATCTATGAATAAATCTATGACTGGGTTTGGACAGTACTTGCTTTTTAGGCAAAACAATGAATGATGCAATCTGAAGCTGGTATTGCGTCATACGTGATATGAATTGCATCATGTTATTCCTATAAGTCATGGATGATGCAATCATAACGAAGCTTACATCACTCTGCTGAACAAATTTCCCTATATCAGCTCTAGAAATCATACAGTGTCATGGTCTCTTATTTGTCAGTGTTTGATTTTGCAAAGGGACACATTTCTGTTTAGCCAAAGTGAGCAGAGATGCCTCGTACTTGTGTGAACAGTGCAGATAACTTCTGCTATGTTTGTGGTGAAGTGACTTTTGCATCACAAAAGCGCAGTATAACCACTATGGTTAAGAAAGCCCATCACCTTTATTTTGGCTGCAAAATTGGAGATCAGGACAAGAGGTGGGCCCCACACATATGCTGCAACACTTGTGCAACAAATCTTTGCCAGTGGTTGAACAGGAAAAGGAAATCTATGCCTTTTGCAGTGCCAATGATTTGGAGAGAGCCAACAGATCATACCAGCAATTGTGACTTCTGCATGGTGCCTCCAGTTGGGAAAGGTGTGTCAAAGAAGAAAAAGTGGACTGTGCATTATCCAAACATTCCATCAGCTATACGCCCAGTACCCCACGGAGAAGGACTGCCGGTTCCTGATGCACCAGAATCATTCTCACTTGAGTCAGACGAGGAAGAGGATGAAACTTCTGGTCCTGAACCATCAATGTCACAGGACCCACATTTTCTCCCATCCTCCTCCTCTGAACCACACCTCATAACACAAGGTGAACTGAATGACCTTGTCAGGGATTTGGAACTACCCAAGAGTAAGGCAGAGCTGTTGGGCTCCAGACTACAGCAGTGGAATCTCCTGGCAGGTGATGTTAGGGTTTCCATGTACCGTGACCATCAAAAGGATCTTGTCCCATTCTTCTTCATGGAAGGTGATCTTGTAGCCTGCAACAACATCGATGGTGTGATGGCAGCCCTCAACATCGTTCACGATCCAGATGAGTGGAGACTGTTCATTGATTCATCGAAGACGAGTCTTAAAGCTGTTTTACTGCATAATGGCAATGTTTTGCCATCAATTCCAGTTGGTCATGCAGTCCATATGAAGGAAACCTATGAAAACATGAAACAACTTTTGAGGTGCATAAACTATGACCAACATCAGTGGCAGCTTTGTGGCGATTTGAAGGTTGTTGCTCTCTTGCTTGGTCTGCAGACTGGATACACAAAGTACTGCTGTTTTCTCTGCGAATGGGATAGTCGTGCAAGAGATTCCCACTACATCAAGAAAGATTGGCCACTCCGACAGTCATTGGAGCCTGGGAGGAAAAGTGTTCAGCATCCACCACTTGTTGAATCAAGGAAGATTTTGTTACCACCCTTACACATCAAGCTGGGTCTGACGAAGAACTTTGTCAAGGCCATTGACAAAACACAAGCAGCTTTCAAGTACCTCCGTGGAAAATTTCCAAGGTTAAGTGAAGCTAAGATAAAGGAAGGTGTCTTTGTTGGTCCTCAGATTCGTGAACTTCTTCGAAATGATGCATTTGACCAAGCACTGCGTGGCAAGGAAAAGACGGCATGGAAAGCCTTCCAGTTAGTGGCAATAAATTTTCTCGGAAACAACAAGGCAGACAACTACAGGTTGTTGGTGGAAAACCTCCTCAAGGCATGCAAAAGCCTTGGTTGCAACATGTCACTAAAGATACATTTTTTGCACTCTCATCTAGATTTTTTTCCACCGAACTGCAGAGCAGTGAGCGACGAGTACGGCGAGCGATTTCACCAGGACATTGCAACAATGGAGAAACGCTAACAGGGCAAATGGAGCCCATCAATGCTTGCAGACTATTGCTGGACAGTGACAAGAGATGCTCCATTGAATGAATACAAGAGACAAGCCAAGAAGCGCCGAGTAGACACTGAATAGGACTAAACTATGTACATAATAATTTTTTGCCTTTTGTTTCATAAATTTTATTTATATAACCCTTTTGCTGATTTTGAAAGTGTTACATAAACAGGACAAGTGAAATATTATCATGTAAAGCAACCATAAACACATGAAAAGACCTAGGTTTACAATTTATGATTAAAACTCTACTATCTACGCAATATACATAGACATAAAATGTAAAAACTTAAATATCATAGAAACAGTAGCCAATCAGTTGTTTTAATTGTCATATTTGAATTCAGCACATCAAAATACCTAATAAATAGGACATTTTATCTCTGAAGCAGACGACATCTCAACAATTGTAGACCAGTGTAATTGGTTAAAAGATAGGAAAGAAAGGATAGGAATAAATACTCAGTTTTTCACTGTAGAGCGAGGTAAATAGCAGGGTCCCCCGAGGCTCTGTATTGGGACCAGTGTTGTTAAACATAGTCAGAAATGATCTGAAAAGGGGGTTAACAGTGAGGTGGCAAAATTAGCAGATGGTACAAAATTAGTCAAGATAGCAAGTTCAAAGCTGACAGAGTTACAAAGGGATCTCACAAAACTGGCTGATTGGGCAACAAAATGGCAGATGAAATTCAATGCTGATAAGTGCAAAGTAATACACATTGGAAAACATAGTTCCACCTACACACATGAAATTATGGAGAGGGAGAGAGAGTGTGTGTGTGTGTGTGTGTGTGTGTACACAATAGCTATTACCACCCGAGAAAAAGTTCTTGGCGATATAATGGATAGGGCCCTGAAAACATTTGCTGCAGCGGCAGTCAACCCCATGCTTTGGATGTCCCTAAACCTTCAACTGCCAGAAGCTGGGACTGGACAACAGGGGATAAAGCAATTGAAATTGTCCTGTCTGTTCATTCCCTCTGAAGCATCTGGCACTAGCCACTATCGTAAAACAGGATACCGGGCTAGATGGGTCATGGTACCACATGGGAAAATATTAATTAAGCTAGAGAAGATAGGGATTAGCACAGGTATTGTAAAGTGGGTAAGGCATTGGCTAAAGTGGAGCAATGATGGGTTGTGCCAAAGAACTATCAGGCTGGAGGGAAATTATTAGTGAGTTCCTCAAGAATCTGCTTTTGTAATAGATCTTATTAAATATTTTAATTAATGACAGTGGCATAAAAAGTTGGAGTGTGCTAATGAAATGTGATGGTGACACAAATTGGGAGACATTGTAAATACAGAGGAGGATCAAAATATTATACAGGAAGAATTAGGATGATGTAAGCAATAGAAATGGGATGAAATTTAATAGTACAATCTGCAAGGTCATACTCTTAGGGACTAAGATCTGTGTGTTTTAGTCCATCATAGGATGACTATGAGCCATCACTATGATGAAGCCATAAAAAAGGCAAATGCAAGCCTACTATGTATCAGGCAAAGTATTTAATGTAGAGATAGGGAAGTATTCATGCCATCATACAGGGTAGTAGTAAGACCTCCTCTGGAAGCTTTGTACAATTCTGGTCACCCCACATCCAAGAAAAATGAAATCAAACTGGAGCAGGTGCAGATAAAGGCTACTAGGATTATCAGAGGAATGGAGAGCCCATCTTACAAGAGGAGACTAAAAGAGCTTGACTCTTTTAGCTTAGTAAAACAAGGCTCAGCGGGGCTATGATTGTTCTATATAAATACATCAGGGAAGGAGAACAGCTATTTAAACTAAAGGACAATGTTGGCATAAGAACAAATGGGTATCAACTGGCCATGAATAAATTTAACCTGGAAATTAGAAGGCTTCCAACCACCAGAACAATGAAGTTCTAGAACAGCATTCTAGTAGGAATACTGGGGGAAAACAACCTTACTAGATTTAAAATGGAGTTTGATAAATTTGTGAACAAGATTATATTATGAAGTTGCCTGTGATAGCAGAGTACTGGACTCGATGACCAAGGAACTCCCTTCCAGTTTTATGTCCTATATTCCTATGTTAGACAGGATGTTGGATTAGATGATCAGAGTGGGCCTTTCTGGTCTTAGAATCTCTGAACAATCCGTCCTAAGCATTTTTTTTTATTTCAGTGACCACTAGATTAAGTTATCTCCCCTTGATACAAGCAAAGTTCCTTGAAACACATCTGGAGCTTCCTGCTGATGTCCTGGGGCATCCACAGCAAACCAGCCAGAAGACAGTCAATGAGAGTGGAGCCGAACCCAAAAACCAGAAGTGAACAAGCAATTCACAAAGAGGGACAATGCCAGTTTTATTTCTCTCACCAAGAAACTAACGCAGCAAGAATAGTATCTGCTCAGAGAGAAATTCTCAGCTGTACTTCCAGCTTGAGCCAAGAGTTAGGGCAGAAGGGAGAATGATGCAAAGAAAGTGTTCCATAGGAGAGATGATGTGTCTGTGCTTGTCCCAAGCCTCTGTATTTGCAGCACAATTGGTCAAATGGGGAAATCTGTTGCTGCACAACAGCACTTGGGACAAACAGTCCTGCTGAGTAAGTGGGGCAGTTCCTGAAAATGTCTAAATTGTGTTTCTACCTGCTGCTGGGAATATTTCCTCCCTTTCCTTTTTGGCAGAGGACTCGAACACCACATATTTTCACCTGGACTTCTGCTGTACATAAACCTGCTTTGTCAGAGACAGCAACAAGCCAGAGTGTGGCGGCACTGGCATATTAACAAATGCCATCCCTATGCAACATTGTAGAATATCTATTGTTTTGTGGTTATAATTCTTTCCCCTTACAGAAGTATTTAGAGATAATATAATTATTATCACTGTACGATAGCACTTGTCAATAGTGCCTTTTTCCTGAGGCTCACTAAGCACTTAACAGCCATTCGGTAATTATACACCTGGGAGAAAGATTAGTGGTGGTATTATCATTGAGCAGATAAGGAACTGTAGATATTGGAGGGAGGAGAAGTGATTTGCCAAGGCCACATAATGAGTTAGTGATGGAGCAGGGACCAGATCCAGGAATCCTGGCTTCCTTGCTCTAACTCACTAGACTTGTCTTTCTTCTTTCTCCCAGAAGCTGTGTGGCCCAGACAAGAGGTTCCAGGCTGAAATTCCTTGTGACTTTCCCAGTTTAAAAATATTTAATCACAAAGACGGAACTAGAATCAGGGAAGAAGAGGAATAATGGAGTATGAAGAAGTTAAATAGTCTAAGTCCTATTACTAAACCCTTGTCGGTTCAGCTTGGCACCTCCCCACAGAAGATGTAGCCAGGCGTGACTTATAGGCACTGAGGGGTGTCACCCACCTTTTGATGGTATTTCAGCTCTTGGCCCCTCACCATATTTCTGAGCTGTCTCATGAAGACCAGGAGAGTAGTGAGCCTTGCAGGGCTTGCAAGAATAGTGGTGCAGATGACACAGATCAAGTACCCATCATGCCTGGTTAGATTCTGTCTCACAGAACCTGCACAGAATAGGATACAATAGGAATGAGCAGGTCTAGCATAGTGCTGGCCCCTTCATTCCCACAAGAGTCACCAATGCTGTATGATCATAGTGTCAAAGATTGCAGAGCGCTCTAGCAGAAACTGCAGAGGGGTTTAGGTGTGGCTCAAGGCCAACAAGGGATGGTTCATCAGCTCCAGCAAAACCATCTCTGGGCAGTGTCTGACACCTAAGTATGGTGAATGCAGAAGAGATGCCGCTGGAACTTGGATGCCACCACTTTCTCAATACCTTTGCCAAAAATAAAAGGCTAGATGGTTAGGGTAAGTGTAACATCCTGCACTTTTTAAGGTGGCTCATCGATACTTTCTGTGTAGGCAGCATTGATGATCTCAGTATGAGGCCCAGTTGTTCTTTGCTTGCAAGAGGGGCAGGGTGTCTATGTCAGATATAACAATCTGGACCCACCTCAGAGCTTCCAGGAGCCTGAGGATGTCCATCCCCCCCCCCCCCACCACCACCCCTGGCCACCATATTAGTTACTGTGAAACTAGGGTGACCAGACAACAAATGTGAAAAATCGGGACGGGGTGGGGGTAATAGGAGCCTATATAAGAAAAAGACCCAAAAATCGGGACTGTCCCTGTAAAATTGGGACAACTGGTCACCCTACGTGAAACACATGAGCTTTGGACATGCAGTCACTGGCTGTGGTTGGTGATGGCTAATTATTAGAGCAAGAAGCAGGGACTCAGGAATCTTGGCCAGGTCCTTCCCCTGCTCTGTGCCTCTTTTTCCCCAATCTGTAAAATGGGGCTGATAACTTTACTTGGCTCCAAGGATTTGGTAAGGCTGCATTGAGAGCATTAGAGAAGAGCAGAGAACTATTATTATTGTCATCGGTGTGTGGTTGAAAGTGAAGAGCGTGAAGGATCTTTTGCCCCTTACAGGGGAGGAGGCCAGCTTGTTATTTTTCCTGGTACTCTTAAAAAGAAACAACCAGCTGCTGTTGATTTTACATGTTAACCGATTCAGCCCTATATTGTGGCTAGAGCTAGGCTTGGTGGTGGGGCTCCTGCTGCACCCATGACAATGCTGCACAAAGCAGAGCACAGGGAGCTCTGAACACTTGCAGCAGTTTCTGGGTCTTGCTAGAGTTGCATCTCAGAAATACCCAAGAGCAGAGTTTATATGGTGCCGCTGTGGGCCAAGGTGAGGGGGGCATTAGGAAGCTTCAGAACTGAAAGATGGAATTGCAGTAAAGTTCTGCTGCCTACAGAAATGGCATTCATTGTCAGAGCAACAAACACTACAAAGCAAGAGCCAACGCAAGGGAATTCATTCCCATCCTGAGCCATTAGGACATATTTCACCTTCTGATTCTACTTGAACTAATAAAGAGCTAATACTAACCACACTGGTGTGGCAGGACAAACCAATTATTCTTTTAGCAATTTGCCATAAAAATACTTTGGGGCAAAGCACATTATTTTTATTTTGGACAACATCATTCAAGAACGCTGCGCCACAAGTTTGGTCTGAAACAAACCACACACGTTTTGACTCTTTTTATCTTGTATCAGCGGCGGAGAGCTATGTGTGGTTACAGTTTTTTCTGCTCCTCATTTCTGAGAAGAGAGGATCATATTTAATCATTGTGTCAGTTGGCACAAACACCATGTTTGTAGTGAAATGCTAAAAAAACAGCCCATTTATCTTTCCCTCAATCAAGATTCATATGATACGGGCTTCTAACGTTAGAACCTATCAGTAATGAAACCTGTGAAGGCTTCATCTACATAGCTTGTTTACTGTAATTTATTGTAAAGCATGATGTGACCTATCATGCCTAATATAACAAACACAACCACTCTATTCTGTACCCAAGTGGTGGTGTTGTCTGGAAGACTGCTGCTTTGGCTCTGTATTATTATTCATTGTCATATGAATGAAGAGTAGCTGGAGTGTGAATTGCGCTATTAAATAACACATTTCAGAATATGTAATATCTACACAGCTGGCATCAGAGCATCACGTCTATCGGTTGCAGCAGTGGTGGTGAGCTAGGTGTAGCAGTAATAGTACATAGATAAGGCCAGAAGGGACCACTGTGTTCCCCTAGTCTGACCCACATAACACTGCCAGACAATTTCACCCAATTTTTCCTGCATCTAGCCCATAACTTATAGTCAAGTTGCAGCATATCTTTTGTGACATTGCATTTGGTGGTATTACAGCATATGTTGTTCAAAGGAGCCTAGTTTACCAAGGGAACCAGATTGTGCTGTATAACTGTCCTGTGTATATTAATTATTTTATTTTTAATATTGTTTTTATTGTTGTATCACTTAGGAGCCCAGTCATGGCCTGGTCCCCTGTTGTGCTAGGTGCTGCACAAACACTGAACAAAAAGATGGTCCCTGGCCCAAGTGCTCACAGTATTTACCACTCCATCAATGTTTTGTCACCTGCAAATTTTAGCAGCACTTCTTTTATATTTTCTTCCAGAACATTGATAAAGCTATTGAATAGCATTGAGCCAATAACAGAATCCTTGGGACCTCACTAGAAACACTCCCAATAGGTGAGGATTCTTCATTTACAATTACTTTTTTGAGATCTACCAGTTAGCCAGGTTTTAATCCATTTCACATGTGCTACATCAATTTTGTGTAGTACTCTGCTTAGAGCAGAGTTGTGGAAGCCCCACAAGGGAAGCTTATGAAAGCAGTTGAAACTGTCAGCTGCAGTAAAACCAGCAGGTACTCAAAGAGAGCAAGGACAGAGAGAAGCTG
Source organism: Terrapene triunguis (assembly GCF_002925995.2). NCBI lineage: Eukaryota > Metazoa > Chordata > Testudines > Emydidae > Terrapene > Terrapene triunguis. The sequence continues at coordinate 138,556 of NW_020664545.1, forward strand.
TGAAACACAAACAGCCAGATGTGTTGACTTAGATGATGATTTGAAACCTGAAAATAAATCATATGAATACATTTGACATCAGTTTAATTTTTTTTCACAGACAGATATATTTATAACCCTCTGCTCTCAAAATGTCAATAGGGGGAGGAGACTAGCCCTGGGGACTAGTGTCTTGGCACAGATCCAAAATGTTGTGCAACCAAGAGGAAAGCTAGGAGGTTAAGGTGATGTGCTTGGCCTTGTGAGAAAAGTTGCTGGCACCTCTACCTACCAGTGTAATGTCCCTGTTGGTGTAGCTACTATCCACAATGGCAGATGTCAATTCAGAAAGCAAATACATATGGTTGGGCATAATTATTAATATTAATATTAGTTACAATTTATATTCCAATAGCACCTAAAGGTCTCAAACAAGTTGGGCCATATTGTATTAGGCATTGTACAAACATCAAATCAATTACAGCCCCAAAGAGCTCACACTCTAAAAAACCCAAGCCACACCCTGACGTTCTCTTTTTTCTGGATGTTTTCCACGGCTAATGACATTTCAGATGATACTAAATTGTGAGGAGATGCACATCCAATTAGGCTGAGCCCAGGAAAAAACATTATATCGTATCTTGAGAGCTAAGACACATGAAAGAAAAAGACATTGCAGTCTTAGGTGCTGGAACTAGGGTGCAGCACCCCCTGACTTAAAGTGGTTTCCATCATATACAGGGTTTACAGTTTGGTTCAATGGCTCTCAGCACCCCACTATACAAATAGTTCCAGCACTCCTGATTGCATTCATCTTGGAACAACTAAGGTAAAAGATTTGGGAGAAATAATAATAATAAAAACAATAGATATTCAGTGGGATTGGAAAACCTGCTACACAGTCGTGCTGGAAGGGACCTATGGGTGGTAGCGGACAGCAAATTAGATATAAGTTTGTAATACAGTCTTGAGAGTCATACACAAAAGTTTCATGTTATAGCGCAAAGTGATGGTCGTTTTTCTCTGGAGATCTTTAGTGGAATAGCACATTCAAGTCTGGTACTGCATAACTGAAAAAATATTGACCACTCAGAAGGAATTCAGAGAAGAGCAACAGAAATGATCAAGTGGCTGGAGGGCTTGATTTTATGATGCAAGATTAAGAATTAAATATATATAGCTTGGCTAAGTGCTAGCTAATGTGGTAGGACCATTATAACAATCTACAAATATTTGAAGGGTGTAAACACCAAGAAGCGAGAAGAACTATTTAGTGTGGTACTTGGTGGTAACGAGAAGTGGCAAGATGACATTTTAAAGGGAACATAGCTGACTAGCAGGATAAACTTCCTGCCTGTGAGATATTCTAGGCTATGGAATAATCACCCACAGAAAGTTGTGGAAGCTCCATTGTTAGAGACTTTAAAAACTAGACTGCACAAAACACTAGTAAATGCAGCGTAGGGAACAATCCTGAGTATACAGGGAGATGGCTTGGATGATTTACTAAAGGGGTTTCAAACTCAATCTGAGAAAAGAGACAAATTAAATTTTAGTTTTGATGCATTGGTTGTATTTACATAGGGTCATGTACTCCTCTCCATCCACCGCAGTTCACCCATTGTCTAAGACCAGAGGAGATTTGCACAAAGATTGAGGGCAGAATATAGGCCTTATGTTGTAACTAATCTTTTACATAGTAACCTTACTGTTACATTCAATATCAATCACTGGGGAAAATAATCCAGGACACTTTTAGGACCACCACTACTTCTGCCGTTTGGAGTTACCAATTTTGTACACTCAGCTGAGGTAATTGTGGAAATGAGGAGCACAAACGTGCAAATAAATTGTTTTAAACTGTATCTCTTATAGTGTCATCGTTAGTCTTAAGAATCAACATCCTAATAATGCTACTGTGAGATGCATGCAGCAGCATATAGAGTTGTCAAGTCAGGCTGGTTACATACTTGTAAAGACAGCACTTGAATCAGTTGCTCCAAGTTTATGTTTGGAAAGTTTTCTTCACAGCCATAAGTTCTAGAAACGTACATTTTAAAAAGTGAAAGTTTGCACTTTGCAGACACTCTGTGATGGGGCCAGACAAATACTTTTAAACAGCTGGATCCAGCCCACGGTGCGGTGCTTGAAACCACTGATATAGCTGGGCGTTTCCATCTCTAACTAATGGAATGCCATGATTCTATGGCTTTCTTGTTGATTTGTAGAAGGTCTTTTGTGATTTTAAGCACTTCCAGACCACATGCCACCTGAGCCAAACCCATTGTGACTTGCTACCTGTCTACCTGAAAACCCACTTCCTCTCTCTCTCTTTGGTACCATTACAAGCAGCTGACTGTTATCTTTCTAAAGTGGTGTGATGCAAGGCACAGTCTGATTAGGAACTACATGCATTTCTTTATCCAGAATTTCTGAAGCCAATTAATTCCATAAAGCACAATTGTAGGCAGGCGCCTTCCCTTCTCATTGACCTCTCCATCCTTGAAATTAAGAGATTATTCTAGTGTACTTCAGTGAGTTCTTGGTGACATTTTAATCCATGTCTTCTGCTTGCCTCTTACAGTAATCACTTTTCATTTCCACAATATTTTTAAAAATATGTAAACTTAGTTCATGTTTGTAAAATGCTCTGATGATGAAAAGGCTAGAAATCCTAAATGTTACTATCAGCATTTTCAAGAGATATTTTATTCCATATTCCATATTCCATATTATCACAATGAAACATATTGTGGCCTCTGCACATGTTAAAATGGATGGTAAATATAATAAAATTGTATATTTTGAGGAGTATCCATCAGGAAACTGAAAATTTAGAGCTTTATTAATATTAAACATTCCAGTATTTCAGACACACTTTCCATGAGGCTATTTTAATTGAATACGAGAAAGTAGACATGGAAAAGACCCATTTGTGCACCCAGTCCACCCCAAATGTGAATACAGACATGGCTTTTTCTCCTAAAAATCTTAAAGAAGGAACCCTTTAATTTAACTGGCAGAAGTTGCATGATAGGTGCCCATAAAGTGGCCAGCCAAGCTGGAATTTTCTCTGAAAGCCCAGACATCAGAGCAATGAAAACCCAGATATAAGTACATATCTTGATTTTACTTAAAGTGGTGGCATATGTATGTGTAAAGAAATCCCCTCTCGCCCCTTCATGGGCCTTATTTCTCCTTTCATATACACCAGCGTTAATCTGGCATAACTACTGAAACTAGTGGAGTTACACTGGTGTGAGTGGAGAATGAGATCTTGTGTCTAATTTAATGTGCATCATGGAGGGACCTCACATTCCTAAACACACAAAACCAAATAGAAACTTAAATGATAGATTCCACACCTCTCAGTGGGGCCAACAGCAACCTACAGGCAGCTTGTCTCAGTTTCCTCTGATACTGTGGCGATTGGAACCATATAAAGATCTAGAGAGATAGAAACATACCCTGAAAAATCTAAAAAATTTGCCTTACTTAACCTGTCATCATGCATCAAACTATTCAGAAGTTCTCAGGCAGAATTAGGCTGCTTTGGACATTGCTGTTCAGATCTGGATTGTGAAAAGAATGTCTAGGCACCATTACCATTATAACTTTCTGCATAAATCTAGCCACTGTGAAAGCCATTTCTGCACCATAGACGTGCAGTCTTAGATCTCAGGAAAAGGGCAGCAGGAGCAACCTGCAGTCTTATAAAGAAAAATAAGATTTAAAAAACACACCCCTTGAAGTTTTTCTGCAGGTGGCCTCAGTTTCGAAAACCACTTGAGTCCCTGACTACTGAGTGTGTGGCTCTCCACAGCCCATTGAGGTTTACTGATCTACTGTTAAGCTACTGATGGTAATAACAATACTTTATAGAGCAAACACTGAGAATATTGACATTTCAGAGGCATGCACAACATACTTGATGCATTAAAATACTGATTAAAGATTAAATAGTTAAACAGCAACGAACTGTACGAGCATTTAGTTTCAGGCTTTGAGATCATATTAAATGTATACCCCAAAATAAAAAGAATAGTAAGAGAGACAAAAAACAAACAAATAAACAAAGCTACTGTGACTAAACCACAGAGTAAAAGAAGACGTTGGACGCAAAAAGGCATCCTTTAAAAACTGGAAGTCAAATACTATTGAGGAAAATAGAAAGGCGCATAAACTCTGACCACTCAAATATAAGTAGGCAGGCCAAAAAAGAATCTGAAGAGCTACTAGTGTAAGACTCAAAAACTAACAGCAAAAATATTTGTAAGTACAGAAGCTGGAAGCCTGCCAAACAATCAGTGGGGCCACTGGATGATGGAGATGCTAAAGGAGCACTCAGGGAAGACAAGGCCATTGCAGAGAAGCTAAATGAATTCTTTGCATCGCTCTTCACTGCAGAGGCTGTGAGGGAGATTCCCACACTTGAGCCATTCTTTTTAAGTGACAAATCTGAGGAATTGTCCCAGATTGAGGTGGCAATAGAGGAGGTTTTTAGAACAAATTGATAAATAGTAATAAGTCACCAGGACCAGCTGGGATTTTAGGGTTGGAAGAGACCTCAGGAGGTCATCTAGTCCAACCCCCTGCTCAAAGCAGGACCAAGACCAACTAAATCACCCCAGCCAGGGCTTTTTCAAGCCAAGCCTTAAAAACCTCTAAGGATGGAGTTTCCACCACCTCCCTAGGGAACCCATTCCAGTGCTTCACCACCCTCCTAGGGAAATAGTGTTTCCTAATATCCAACCTAGACCTCCCCCACTGCAACTTGAGACCATTACTCCTTGTTCTGTCATCTGCCACCACTGAGAACAGCTGAGCTCCAGCTTCTTTGGAATCCCCCTTCAGGTAGTTGAAGGCTGCTATCAAATCCCCCCTCAGTCTTCTCTTCTGCAGACTAAACAACCCCAATTCCCTCAGCCTCTCATCATAAGTCATGTGCCCCAGCCCCCTGATCATTTTCGTTGCCCTCCACTGGACTCTCCAATTTGTCCACATTCTTTCTGTAGTGGGGGCCCAAAACTGGACGCAATACTCCAGATGTGGCCTCACCAGTTCCAAAGAGGGGAATAATCACTCCCCTCGATCTGCTGGCAATGCTCCTACTAATGCAGCCCAATATGCCGTTGGCCTTCTTGGCCTCAAGGGCACACTGTTGACTCATATCCAGCTTCTCATCCACTGTAATCCCCAGGTCCTTTTCTGCAGAACTGCTGCTTAGCTAGTCAGTCCCCAGCCTGTAGTGGTGTATGGGATTCTTCCATCCTAAGTGCAGGACTCTGCACTTGTCCTTGTTGAACCTCATCAGATTTCTTTTGGCCCAATCCTCCAATTTGTGTAGGTCACTCTGGACCCTATCTCTACCCATCAGTGTATCAACCTCTCCCCCAAGCTTAGTGTCATCCGCGAACTTGCTGAGGGTGCAATCTATCCCATCGTCCAGATAATTAATAAAGATGTTGAACAAAACAGGCCCCAGGACCGACCCCTGGGGCACTCCACTTCATACCGGCTGCCAACTAGACATCCAGCCATTGATCACTACCCTTTAAGCCTGACAATCTAGTCAGCTTTCTATCCATTTTATAGTCCATTCATCCAATCCATACTTTTTTTAACTTGCTAGCAAGAATACTGTGGGAGCCTGTATCAAAAGCTTTGCTAAAGTCAAGATATATCACGTCCACTGCTTTCCCCATAGCCACAGAGCCAGTTATCTCATCATAGAAGGCAATCAGGTTGGTCAGGGATGACTTGTCCTTGGTGAATCCATGTTGACTGTTCCTGATCACCTTCCTCTCCGCCAAGTGCTTCAAAATGGTTTCCTTGAGGATCTGCTCCATGATTTTTCCAGGGACTGAGGTGAGGCTGACCAGTCTGTAGTTCCCTGGATTCTCCTTCTTCCCTTTTTAAAAGATGGGCACTATATTTGCCTTTTTCCAATCACCCGGGACTTCCCCCGATCACCATGAGTTTTCAAAGATTATCTAGTTGCTCACGAAGTGAACAAAGCATTCGCTTTGATGTCACTTTAATTAGTCAAAACTGATGCTGTTACATCTAATGTGTAGTTTACTGATGAATCATAAAGAGAAAGAACAGACACAGCAGGACAGCTCGTATCTTAATGCCACTTTCCACCAGAACCGTAACGCCAAGATCCCCTTCTCCCCCAGTCAGCTGAAAAACTGGTCAGTTCTGATTTTCACAGGACTGATTACCACACATCCTGGGAGTTGATCCCTGAACATATTTGTGTCCCTCTACACTGTCCTTACATTGCAAGAGCACCATGATAGGATAGGACATTGACATCACACCTGGGGCACTGAAAGATGTGACTGTGCAAACATTGGTTACAATTCAAAGCAGTGGCAGCCCTACCTGAACTCCCTCCTTCTCCAGGCACAAATTCAGGTGTCTCTTGAGCGTATATCTATACTCTGCTTCAGCTGCCTTCCCTTCTAACACACTTCATATGCTTATATATTTCCCTTTGCAGATAGTAATTCTGTCCAAGTTCCTTACATTTTAGATTACATTCCCTTTTTTTTTTTTTTTTTTGATCTTTTGCACAAAAAATTACTCCCATATGAAGCTTAATAATGAGTTCTTAGTCCATCTGCCAGGCTTGTTATTTGGCATATCTAACCTATTAAGGTTCTAAAATTGCTTATTTACTTTCAGTTACATGCCAAAAATACTTTAAAATCAAGACAGTTTTTCCAGGTGTACAGTCAACAGAAATATCTTGCATCCATGCACTTCCATGGTGGTTCAATGCTCAAGCTGAAAATAGTCAAAACAACTTCTAAAAAACTATGAAAAGTGTCCTGTCCCAGGCCAGAGCCCTCAGAAGCCCAGATTCAACCTCGGAATGAAAATTTGTGTCTAAAACTGAATAAAGATGCAAAGCGAGCTCAGCTTCCCTATTATAGCAACAAGGGGGAAAAGGGGCCATTTATTACATTCAGTAAAACAAACTGCTATTTTTTTCTGATAACGTGGATGAGAAATAGGATTTTTCTTCTTGACATTTCTTTTTAATTGATTACTATTAATTTAACAATAGTGACAGCAGACACAATCTGCTTTTTCTCAGAGTGTGGGCAAAAGCCAGATTTCATCATCCCCGGAGCAAGGACCAAAGCCCTTTTTATTCATGGTGCAGAATAATAAAGCCTAATACTTTGTACTTGGATAGTACTGCTCAGCTGAAGAGCTTAAAGCACACCACAATTAAAGGTGTCAGTCGAGATTCCTTTCTCAAGCAAAACTCCCCTATAGATTTTAATGGGGTTTCATGGGCGTAATTCAGCGCAAAAGTTGGCTCTTTTGCCTACCAGCTAATTATATCAGGAAATTTTTCTGAAAAAAATCAGGTACACATTATGCTACACTTGAAGATTGAGTAGCAAAAAAAAAAAAGATGATAAAAGCAAAAAGACATTTTCTTTGCAGTAGTAAACATCTAGACAGCAGCAAACATTATGTCCATTAACAGTGGACAGAACAGCCCCAACGTCTTTTTCCTTCTAGCACAGAAGAGGAATATAGTCTGCATTTGTAGGTTTACAGGTTTTTTTGGTAAGGAATATAGATTTAAAATGATATTGCAAGTAGAAATAGCACAATAAACCTTGAAAAGCTGAAATAAAAAAGAATCTGTGTTTTAACTTAGTGTTGAGTATTTATACAGCTGGCACCATTTAGTCCGGCATGTATGAGTGAGTGCAAGTTTGTGGTTGCAGTTGTATATAAAAATATTGTAGCCTGTGCCTGCTTTAGGAACTAAACTTCAGCTCCCAATAGCTCTCTCTGTAATTCTTTTTCCAAATAAAAGGAAGAACTATTCCTGGCTCGTAATGGTGTATTTCTGTGGCTTCTTGAACTATAATGAAGGGAGTCTGGAATGTTAAAAATTACACATTCAATGCCAGTTCTTAACCCAGTGTAATTTGAGCTTTAAATGTTTTTAAGTTTACATTTTGAGTCTGTTATTGTACAACTTTTTAATTAAAATGTTATTATACCTCAGATCACTAACAATGCTTGCTCAGAGATCCATGATCAACCATGCTAAAAATCAGATAAATATAGTAGTGAGGACTAAACCCATCTGCTAAGAGAATGATTTGATTTTATTTGGCTGATTTCTATCAGTAGAAATGTAGACATACATTGGATGGTTGCTGGATTTCTACAATGATAATGCCCGTTCTTCCTTCACTGTAAATGCTGCCAGTGTTAGTCCATAAAGTGGACTAAACCCGGATGAGATTTAAGAAACAATTTAACCTGCCATGTTTGTCAGCATTTGAAAAATCAGCTAATCTGTATATTATAGAGCCTCTATATATCAGACTGATATGCCTATTGTATGTTTCTACCTATGTGTTTTTACATTGTCAAGCACACCAGATCTCAGCTGACACATCTAGGTGCTATCATAATTCAAATAGAGGGGCGCACACTTTGCAATGTGTGTAGGGTAGGTTGATTGCACCCACCAATTCCCTCTGTTCCCCTCTAAAGCGCTCCATGTGCCATGCACCCATCCTCCTCTATTTCACAAATTCCCTGTAACTCCCCCAATCTTTGCCCAGCCAGAGGTTCTGTGTGCCACCCTTGCCCCATTCTCCCCTCTGCTCCTACCAGGTTCCTCCATTCCCCAGCCCTCACCATGGATTCTGTGTGCCCCCTCATTCTCACCTTCCCCTACCCCGGGGTCCCCAATTCTCCTCCTACACCAGGTGCACTGTGCACACCCCTTTCCCACTTTCCCTCCATTAAGAGGCTCTGTATGCTCCCCATTTCCCCCATCACAGTTCAGATCAACTGTCCCAGTCTTCCCCCGCTAGGGCACCCACTTTTATGCTTCTGGCTCTCCAGCTTGTCACTTCTCATGGGTGGAGGTGTTGCTCTCTCTCCTCTCCTCTCCTCTCCCCCGCCCGGCCTGGAAGGGCTTAAAACAGCCCTGGCAGAGGGCTGCAGCTCTAAAAGCTGGGCTGATTGGGGAAGCAGCCACAGCTGGGCCATGCCCCAATCAGGCCACAGCTGGCCTGTATAAAAAGCCTGGGAGCCAGGTGCTCAGTAGTCTCTCTCTGTGTTCAGTGAGAGAAGGGCCTGGCTGCAGGGAGCTAGAGGCAGGGTACCTGAGTGGAGCAGGTGTGGGGAAAGGCAGAGGAGCTGGGGAGCTCCAGCCTGGAAAGCCCCAGGCTGTGGCCTAGCATAAGGCCAACAGGTACTGGGGGTTGCAGAGGGCAGCCCAGGGGTAGGCCAAGGCAGCAGGTCCAAACCCTCCTTGCCAGTGATGAGTAGGCTGATACTGCAGTCTGCCCCAGGGGTGGGGCTAGACAATGACTGGCGGTAGCCTGATACTAAGGTGAGGTGGGGATAGTGGGTGGGGGTTCCCCAGGGAGGGGAGACCCTAAGACTGTGGAGTTACTGCCAGGGGGCAACACCCCAGGTACAAGGGCACTGGGGTCCAGTGAGGGAAATGGGGGCCAGAGGACAGGTGGATCACCGGCCTGCAGAGGGCTCTCTGGACTGGAAATCGAGATTCTTCCCAGAAGAGACTAGCAGGAGGCGCTGCAGGGGTGAGTCCGCTCTTCGACACCACCAGACCCAAGTTTCCACACAGCTCTTTATAAGCAATCACATTTACTCTTAAGGTGAAAGCATTATAGAGTAACTATAACAAAAGAATAAAAGTTCTTATACACATGCTCAAGCACAGAATCACCCATCAGTCTTATGGGGCCTCAGGAGGCCAACATCCTTCCACCCTTCCCAGGAAGGATTGGGGCCCTCTTTTGACAGAAGAGCCTGTCAGGTTGCTGCATCAGAAAGCAGGCCCTGTGTCAGTTTAAACTCAAGCTATTTAGCCAAAAGTCCTTCCTTTGGTTGTTGGGCCCTGGTGACTCCAATTTGAACCAATATATGCAAACCTCTGTGGGGTGGGGCGGCGGGGGCCTGTACAGACACTTGACCTCTATGAGTCTGGAGGGGCAGTAACCAAGTCCACCCCAGATCAGATACAAGAAGTTAAAACATGCTGTTCCTCTCAGATTGTGGCACCTGCCCCAGATTCTGAGCATTTGGAGTCTTAAAATGTAGATTTTTGAGCACATTGATGTAACATACTACAGAGTAACAAGCTCCAAACTTGTGTGACATAGTTACTAGCATGTGCTCTGGTTTCATAGTGATTTGATGCTTTTATCCACAATGAATCTCCTGATATGACAGGATTCTTACCCTTCTCGTGCCACAATTTATTTTTAGATACAAATTTTGTTTTGCAAGTTTAAGTAAAATTAAGTCTTTTATTTCCACATAATCAAGGCACAAACAGTTTCACTTTCTTTGAAGCTTTTTATCTCCCTACAACTGGATTTGAATCTCTATTTCACCACCACAACCCTGTAGCCATAACCACAAGGCCACATAGTCCCAGGGTTGTTTTTGGAGGTGGTAGTGATGTGAGCTATTTTAGAAGCTGCAAGATATAATTTCAGTTATATTTGAAGGAGGATTACTTAGCTTTGAAATTCTAAGGGAGCCTTGCCTCCAATGTTTAGGAGGCAATTGCTGAAACCATCAGCAAAATGCTTGAAGTGACAAACTACCCTCAAGTTCTAACATAAACCACTATGTACAAACAGCAGACACTAACTATAGGTGAACCAATTGTCCTTGCTACTGTTACCTAGCACCTGTCTAGAGCAGAAGAAGATGGGCCATGACACAGAAAGCCAAGCTGTAGAGAGTCACTTTATCATTACAGTGAACACCAAATAGTATAAAACTAAGTTGCTTTTGGACTGCTGTTCTTCTGTGTGATAAATGTAATTCAAAAAATAACAATTAAAAACAAATCCTCAACATGGCCCTCGGATGCTAACATTACATTCCCAGCTCTCTGTTTTATGCCTGCCAGCTACCATCTGTGTCTGCAACTAATGGCAAAATTTCACTTGCAAAATTAGAGGCCATTTATCAAAAACTAAGCCCTTAATTTACAAATTCTGTTCCCCCTTTAGCTCTGAGTATCAAGAGAAAGGTACCATATCTCTGACCTTGCCAAGGCTCAAATGTTGTTCATGCTGGAAAAGCAAAATGTGGGATTTGTCTTTTTAGTGTGACTAATTCCTATAATTTCAATTTAATGATTCTTTAGTTACACCAGAGCTTTTCAACAATAAAAGGGAAGGAACATGAACTCGGTGAGGACCATAGGTAATTTTGGGACTAAAATGAGTGATGTCCCTCAAAATTAGGGTAATTTGAGAGATATTAATCATTACTCATCCCAGGTCCTGCTCCAGGCAGCCAGGCCCCATAAGTTAATATCACATAATTATTGGCAAGGAGTTGATACAGTAATGATTTTCATTATTAATTCAAATTAATTATATTGATGAACTCAGCACTGGGCTGTCTGGGCAAAAACTCTGATTTCAGGCACAATGCCTCAGCTGAAAGGAAAATTTGCAGCAGAACTAATTATTTCTGTCCACTTGACAGGAAAACTGCTGCTGTTGCATCCCAATAACAGCTACCTTCTTCCTTCTACATGGCTCAGTTTAGTGGAGGGGGAAAAATGGGAGAGAAGTCCACAGGCCTCGCACAAGACCAGCAGGCACAACTGGTCACAACAGAGATGGGGAAAAAGGAAAGGGCGAGCCGATTAGATTGCTGTTGTGAACCTATTGATTTGAGACACACGCTCCAATGCTTAGGGTGGAGGAGGGCACCCAGTGACTAACGTATTATAAGTGGAGTTTATTCACTATGATCAATATATTATAGACAAGGTTTCCCTAGCTAGCAAAATGATGGGCTAGTCTAAAAATGCATCCGATGCAATGAAAATGGTGCTAGCATTTGTACTTTCCTCTTGATCTATTATTATTATTACACACATTTTAAAGATGCTCATCACCATAGCATTTGGGCATCTTTTTACATAATTTTGATTCAGTGTAAAAAAAAAAAATCCTCAAATTAGGAATCATACATTCAACAATAGTCTCCTTTTCGCATACCTGCCACACCAAATCAACTGCCCTACAGAGACCAGTGATGGGGAAATACCAACAGATTCCAAAACCTGCAGCTAGTTGCCATTCTTACACAGAGATACAGCTTACTTCCAAGCTAAGTGGCCAAGTTCTGACTCAGCCATGTCTTGAATAGGAGCAAATTTCATCTGCAAATGTCCTGTTCCCAGAGTAGGAAAGTCCTACCCTTGGGAATGGCATCTAAAATATTCCTGCCAGAGAGGCCAGGTGGTGTGGGCTATGAGACGCTGGAACAGGAACTGTACTATTTAGGGCTTTAACCAGAACCTTACATTTCACACCAAGATAAGCTGGTAGTCAGTGCAGAGTAGAGAACACAGGTATAATTTGCTCTTGCTGGTTTGTCCTGCTCACTGGGAGAGCAGCCACATTCTGTACTGGCTGAAGCACTCGTGTGACATGCAGGGGCAAAGAGGGCACTAGAGAAGGGCAAAGAGCTACAAGAAACATTTTTTAATAAATGAAAAATTCCTCAGCTCAAATGTTTTGGGTGATTGTCAACAAATTCCAAAGAATTATTATCAGCCAACACAAAGTGAGGCATCACTTTACTATTTAATAATGATATCAGGCAAATGTCTCATTAGGACAAAGCAATATTTGCATACTCTTTAAGGTCATGCCTATTCTGAGTCTTTAATTTACTTTTTTATTTTTTGGAAACATGATTCTCCTTTTGCTGCAAGTAAAAACAGGTCAACAAGAAAAAAAATGAAAAGAATTACTGCTGAGTGTAAAATTAATGGGCTGAAGAAGCCATTAAATACAACCACCCCATCTCTGCCCTGACTTAACTTGAGACATCAGAATCTCTAAGCCCAGTTATGGTCATTATTACTGTTATTTAATGTTTAGACTATGGTAGTGCCGAGTGGCTCAAACCATTCTGCTCAGTGCTATACAAACACAGAACAAGGCACAGGCCCATCACTGAAGAGCTCCCAATGGGCATCAGTTCTGGTTTTCAGTGAAGGCAAAGGTTGCTGTTGCATTCTAAGAAGAATGTCACAAGAAAACTAGAAGAAATATTTTTTCCCTGAAACCCATCTTTGTAAAATATCAAAATATTTTTCCATCCAGTGAAATAGCTATAAATAATGTTTTAAACTATTAAAAAGGTAAATGCAGAAAAAGGGCTATTTACACAGGAGCATTTCGTGTTGTTACAGTTTAATTTGTCACTGATCTAGGAGCCTCATACGTTAGCTGGAGGGAATCCAGAGCTTTCAAAGGTTTTCTGTCAGGGCTTGAAAAGTTGCCAGTATTTTTAATGGAGCCGAGCAGTCTCAGGCCTGTTGTTCTCAGCGATTTTGTGAGCCAGGGCCGCATGTTAGCAGGAAACAGAGCCAAGTGGGCTTCCTGAGCGTCTGAGAGAGGAAACACTGTAATAAGCATGGAGGCTGTGGTTAAAAATAACTCTGGTATATAAAGGCTACAGAGAATCCCCTCTCTCACTCATACACGCCGCGGCCTCTTGGCTGGCTGCTTCATGCTGATTTCATGTGAGTGAGACACTTTGACATCTACACAGAGCAGGTGGTTTTTAAGCAAATGGAGACAGAAAACATTCTATGGAGAACTGAAGCCCAAGAATGTAGAGTATCAGGCATTTAATAGTTTACATGTTGCCAGAAAGCTGCATCCTAGCTTTTGTTTCAAAACCTTTGTGTGTAAGGATAGGATAAGGCTGTGTGTAGAACTCTTAAACCCCTAAGTTTTCATAGAAATAAAAGAAACTATATGGGAAAGTGACTGTATTGTTTTTCTGTGATCTGAAACTCACAAAAGAGAAGAATAGCCTGAACCACACAAGCCCTCTGTCCCCTCTGAAAGCGAACACAAACCCTGTGAGTGCTAGACCATCATAGCTAACGTTGCAGTTGTTGCTTTGGCTTGAATCAGAGCTTTTGTCTTCTCATTCACTTTGAGGAACCTACCAGGAGAAAATACTAAGTTTGTAGGTATTCAACTATATTTGTAATTGAAATGCATGTTTTGCTGCATAGCATTAGTGCATTATCAAACAGAGCACTGTATACATTTTTCAGTGCATTTATTTTGTGTACAATTCCATCCTCCTTTTCTTTATTGGAGGGGATGATTTCTCTTGCAATGTAAGACAAATTCATTCTGGGTATTTAGCAAATGAAAGCACCCTTGATACAAGTTGCCAGTAACTTGATACAAAACTGCTGCCTTCCAGTGAGCTCTGGTCTGAAAACATCCTTTGTAACCCACATGATGCCATAACTGGCAAAAACAGCCATCCCAGACTCATAACATTAGTTTTTATTATTACAAGCATTTATTTGGCACCCATCATGGTGGTAAATATAAAAAGTTATCCAAGTGATTTTAAAAGTTGCATTATATCAGACTGCCCCTTTCAAATTAATTACTTAAAATGGATGTAATATTTAAAGAGATTTCAACAGCATTGTCTAGGAGAACTGGTATTTATTTACAATGGTACCTTGATATACTATAGTATCATAAATCCATAATCTTGGCTGACAAGGATTGTATTGAAGATTGGCACTCAGTGCCCTTCTAGAGTTCATCAACAGAAGCAGGTTTGATGCTTCTTGTGATTATCTGTCCTGGACACTCTGGAGTAAATTTTCAGGTATATGTAAAGAAGGGAAGTTGAGAGTTCTGTTCCTGAATGGACAGTACTGTCTACAAATTACTAAGTGGCATTTTTCATCCCAAACTTAACCAGGAATGAATATATGCAAGTGCTCTAAAATAGAGGCACAAATAATTGGAACAAAATGACACTCACAAAAATGGAGATCAGTGATCTGAAAGAAGTCTGTCCCTAAATATGCTACTGCACTTTCAAAAGTTTATGTAGTACTGTAATTATTTGTATTATTAGAGAAATCTGTACAGTTTTGGATTCTTTAATTATCTAAGTCTGAACAGAACTTCAGGTTCCAGGAAGACAAATGAGATCAGCTACTCTGTATGTAAAGTATAATCTACAACGTAAAGATCCCTGTCTTCCTCTCCCTGGTTAATTCACCAGACTCTGATTCATACTTCCATGTATTCAAGTGGAGAAAGTCATTCCAGGCAGCAGCAGGTTGTGTCAATTAACAGTGTCACAGTTAGTGAAACTCTTTCTTCAACATTTTCCATTACTCAGCTCCAGATATGCAGGACATATGACTAATAAATAATACAGGTACTGTACAAAGATGATATTTTCTAAATGAGAACTAAACATATGTTTATCACTCCATATATGCTTTTCCCTTATGAACTCCATCTCTGTATAATTGGTTAATACACTTGCATCTATCTATTTAGCTAAAAATGTGAAACTATCAAGACTTTTGGACATTAGTGAAGAAACATCTTCACCTCCTAATTCCAGTTGTGGCTCGGTTCCCCACCTCTTTCCCCCCCTCCCACCCCGCAAAGTTTGAAATGTTAAACTTCATGCTGACAAAATGATCTACTAAAATAATCAGCAATGCTTCTATGAGGGCTCTGGCTGTATCAAATCTCACATGCTAAGGAGGCTTGGGTCTAGTTTGTAATTAGGTGGGAAACCCTTAAGGAAAACACTGGGGCTGTAGAGATGGTTTTGTTTTGTTTTTAATTGTTGTTTAAGTGCTATACTAGTCTGATTTACATTTCAGTCCTCAATACACCACACTTTACACCTTATTCTTTGGGTTGCATGGCTGACGTTAATTCTGAATATGTCAAATGAAGATTATTTAAAATACAAACTAATTTTCCTTCACGCAAACTTCCATCATGAAGGATTTGATTTACTCATGATTAGTAAGATTCATAAACCACTTTAACAGTTAGATCACATTTTTCATACATATTTCTGGGCAACTTAATAATTTTGTTACAGTTAGAACTATTTGTGGAAATGTAGCCTAGTCCCATTTGTCCTCTAGATCAATAGAAGTCATCCTGGCTGGGTCTGTAATAACCAAAAGCTGTCACTATCTGGCAGACGTTTGTGAGTCTTTGTGAAATTAGTTAGTAGTAGTCTCAGTGGACAGCACAAAAACCACCATCAGAAATTATGGAAAAGGTAGCACTGTTAATATTGCAGAAAAGGAAAAAGTGTTCAATAAATATTTCTGTCCTGTATTTGGGGAAAAAGCCAGATGATGTATTCATACCATACAATTCTGATGCCCCTGATAAAATACATTCAATTTCAACAGTAACTAGAGGATGTTAGCAGCTACTAAAATTGGACATTTTTAAATCAGCTAGTCTGAATAACTTTCATTCAAGAGTTTTAAACAACCTGGCCGAGGTACTCTCTGGACCATTAATGCTGATTTTCGGTAAGTCTTGGAACATTGAGGAAGAGTTCCAGAGGAGTGGAAGAAAGTGTGTTGTTCCAGTATTTAAAGAGGTAAACAGGATGAGCCAGGTCAGCTGACCATCAATCCTGGGTAAAACAATGGAACAGCTGATACAGGACTCAGTTAATAAAGAATTAAAGGGAGTAATATGATTAATGCCAATCAACATGGGTTTAAGGAAAATAGATTTTGTGAAATTAAACTGGATTTTTTAATTAAATTACAGATTTGGTCAATAAAGGTAATCATGTTGATGTAATTTACTCAGACTTCTGTAAGGCATTTGACTTGGTACCACATATGGTTAAGAAATTAGAATGATCCAAAATCAACATGGCACATAGCTGAATTAAAAACTGGCTAATTGATAGGTCTCAAAATATAATTATAAACAAGGAATCATAATTCAGCAGGCATATGTTTCTCGTGGTATCCCAGAGGGATCAGTTCATGGCTTTACACTTTATAACATTTTTATATATGACTTGGAATAAAACATAAAATCATTACTGATAAAGTTTGCAGATGACACAGAGATTGGGAGAGTGATAATTAATGAAGAGGACAGGTCACTGATATAGAGGGATCCAGATCATTTGTTAAACTGGCACAAGCAAACAATAGGTGTTATGTCAATATGGCCAAATATAAGGTCATGCATCTAGGAACAAAGAATATAGGCCATACTTACAAGATAGGGGACTCTATCCTGGGGATCAGTGATTCTGAAAAAGATTTGGGGTCATGATGGATAATCAGCAGAACATGAGCTCCCAATGTGATGCTGTGGCTAAAAGGGCTAATGCATTCCTTGGATGTATAAAACAGGGGAATACCAAGTAGCAGTAAGGAGATTATTTTACCTCTGTATTTGGCACTGGTCCAACTGCTACTGGAATACTGTGTCCAGTTCCGGTATCCACACTTCAAGAAAGATGTTGAAAAATTGGAAAGGATTCAGAGAAAACCTACAAGAATGATTAAAGATTTTAAAGTCATTTATAGTGAATGACTCATGGAGCTCAATCTATTTAATTTGTCAAATAAAAGCTTAAGGAGTGATTTGATCATAGTCTATAAGTACCTATACTGGGAACAGAGATCTGATAACAGAGGGCTCTTTAATCTAGCAGATAAATGTATAACAAGATCCAATGGCTGGAAGCTGAAGCTAGAAAAATTCATACTAGAAATAAGGTGCAAATTTTTAACAGTGAGGGTAATTAACCATGGGAACAGATTATGAAGGGCTGTGTTGGACTTTGCATCACTGTAAATCTTTTACTCAAGATTGAAGATTTTTCTAAAAGACATGCTCAGTTCAGTGGCAGCTATTGGACATGACACAGCAATTAATCAATCAAAGATTTATGGCCTGTGTTATGCAAGCGGTCAAGCTAGATCAGGGGTCGGCAACCTTTCAGAAGTGGTGTGCCGAGTCTTAATTTATTCACTCTAATTTAAGGTTTTGCGTGCCAGTCAGTAGCGTAGCTAGTGGGGTGCGGGGGGAAGCAGCCGCTTCCCCTCAGCACATTTTCCAAAAGCGGCGTGCCTTTGTTAGGGGTTACCATGGCGCCAGCGGGCGGGGCCCACGCTCTGCTCTGAAGCTTGGCCTGCCGGCCGGCGCTAAACTCCTACAGCCAAGGGGGGGGAGGGGGCAGGGGCTGGTCCCTGCGGTGGGGCAGGGCGGCACCGGGCACAGGAAGTGGAAAGCAGCGGGGCTGGTACCGGGAGCAGCATGGAGCAGCCGCGAGATGTGGATGCGGGTGGCCCAGCTCCCCCTGCCTGGGGCTCCCCTCGCCTGCCGCAGGGCGCGGGATCCTCCTCTGCAGCACTGCCCGCCGCGGGGCTCGGGCTCTCCCGGGGCTCTGCCCTGCACGCGCCCAGCACCCCTGGGGCTGCTCCTGCCTCCCTGGGCTGCCCCAGATCCCCTCCCCTGGGAGGCTGGGGTCCTGCTGCGGCTTGCGTCCCTCTGCCTCCTCCGCGGGGCAGGCAGCCCCAGGGGGTTGAGGCCGTGCCACCCCTTCCCCAGCTTCCCCCTCCAGCAGCCCCCGCACTGCCCTGCCGGGCCTGTTCAGCCCTCGGCCCCACTGGGTCCTGCCCTGCCTCATGCAACCCGCCCCTACCGTGGGGCGGCCCGACCCAGGGGGACTGGGGGAGCCGCAGCAAAGCCCTGCCCGGAGCTGGTGCAGGAGACGAGCCTGGCTCTCAGCCCAGGTTCCGGCATCAGCCTGCAGTGGGGAGCGGAGCCACCCCCTGCTGGCTCGGCTCAGCCCAGCCCCGCTCTTAAAGGGACATGGACCCCACCGCGGCTCGACCCAGCCCGGCCCAGGGCACATGGGGGTGTCACCTCACCCCCCGCCTGGGGGGCCTGCCGAGGGCGGTGCTCGGCACCGTAGCAGCGCAGAGGGGAGGCCAGCGCGGTGTGGACCCCAGGAGGGCGGGGGGGGGTGTGGAGCAGCTGGAGGAGGAGCTGGGGGGGCGCCTTTTTTATGTTTGCTCCCCCTGCTCTTAGAACCTGGCTACGCCACTGGTGCCAGTAATAATTTTAATGTTTTTAGAAGGTCTCTTCCTATAAGTCTATAATATATAACTAAACTATTGTTGTATGTATAGTAAATAAGGTTTTTAATATGTTTAAGAAGCTTTATTTAAAATTAAATTAAAATGCAGAGCCCCCCAGACTGGTGGCCAGGACCCAGGCAGTGTGAGTGCCACTGAAAATCAGCTTGCATGCCGCCTTTGGCACACGTGCCATAGGTTGCCTACCCCTGAGCTAGATGATCACAATGGTCCATTCTGGCCTTAAAAAAAAATCTATGAATTAGCACAACATGGCCCCCATGTTTTTTCACATTTTATTTTAAAAATGTTAAATATCCAGCTAGCTACCTAGATACCAACCAGAGTCTGTAGAGAAAGATAAATAAAGAAGTTGTCAGACCCATAAAAGAGAATGGCATGATAATAAAAAGCTAGAGAAGCTGAAGAAGCATCAGTGAGATGTGACTCTAAGAAACTGCTTCAGGTGCGTAAACAATTATCAACACGGTTCCAGATTCACAGTGGTATCGCAAAAGGAAAAGGCGGAAGATTGGAACAGTGGAAACAGAACAAAAGGAAAGATGATAGTACATGTTAATTTAGTTCTCAACCAACCAGAGCTAACAATTCCAACCAATTGATCTGAAGAAGGTGACGAATTAAACATTTCACTGTTAAAAATTTCAGAAGCAGAAATAGAAAACGCAATTAAGCAGCTAAAAAATGGCAAAGTGCCTTGTGAAAATAAACTCACTGCTGAAATGCTTCAAGGTTGGGAGGATGTGGTAGTACATGAAATACATAAACTTTGCAATATCATTTGGGAGAAAGAACTCTGCCCAGAGGATTGGAAGAAAAGTGTGAACTGGAAACTACCAAAGAAAGGCAACCAACTGATGTGAGATCACTGTTGAGGAACATTACTTTTAGTAGTCAGAAAAGTGTTCTGCGGTATACCATTGAACAGAATCAAACTGGTCGCAGATGAAAAATTGCACAATGAGCAAGCAGGCTTTAGACTAAAAGATCATGTGTAGATCACGTCTTTACAATTGATTGAGAAAGGATCTGCCTACCAGAGAAAATTAGTCTTGAATTTCATAGATTTCACCAAAGCTTTTGACTGCATTCATAGAGAGTCGCTATGAAAGATTTTGTGACAAAATGGCCTTCCTAGAAAGATAGTGTCACTGGTCAAGATGCTGTATAAAGGTTCAAATGCTGTGTAAGGACAGAAAGTGGAGATATCAATTGGCTTGATATCATCACTGGAGTGTGGCAGAGTTACATGTTATCACTCCTTTTCTGCATTGTGATATATTATGTGATGCAAAGAGTAACATCAAAGGAAGATACAGGAGTTATGTGAAGTAGAGGAAATTTTCCAGATCTTGACTTCTCAGATCACATTGGACACAGATGA
>NW_020664545.1:163939-209609 GCF_002925995.2 Terrapene triunguis
ATTGATAAAAAGTCTTCTTGTTTCCCTTTATTCCCGTAGCTAGTTTGTTTGGTATATAGTTGAGGAAAAGTTAAATTAATACATGTCTTTCCTGCTTACACAACATGTGAACAGTCAAGATATATTGCTGGTGCTGTAGTTTTGAGCAGAATAATGGTATGTAAAGGTAATGGGCCTGATTCTGATCTCACACCAATGTCAGTCCATGGAACATCAGGCTGAGACCATCTATGAACTGTCCAGTGAGAAAGGAGCGCTCTTGTTTGAATTCTGTGCTGACTTAGAATGTTTGATAGAGAAGGCATGTCCTTCTGCTGACCAGGTGCAATCACCAACAGATCCAATTGCAGCCTTTCTGTATTGCTGCATTCCCTTTATACAGCAGTAGGTTTGACCCATTCAATAAAGTTTAGGGTCTTGATTACAATCTATTAAAAAGTTGGTGACAGGTCCCCTTTGATATAAAAAAAACAACAACAGAGATCAGCAATAAGTTATAGAAAATCAACCTTGCCAACATAATATGCAGTTTTCCAACTGGAGTATCTTGTGTCCTATTCTAGCTGAAGGCCTCCCAAATCTCACCCATTAGCATTCTATTCACAGCAGATTAAAGAATACACTTTACAATAATTTCCTTCTAATTTCAGATACCCTGCTTTTTACACATTAGTGTAACTCCACTGGCTTCAGTGGCATTATTCCAAAATTACACTGGTGTAAATTAAATCAGTGTCATCTGGTTTTGGATATTTATTAAAAAGACTTCCATAGGGTGAGACACGAAGCAGTTTCCACACAATGATAATGAAACAAGAGGAAGATTGTGGCAAATTGTTACAAGGGCCGCAGTAGCTAGTGACTCACAACGTAAGTAAACTCTCTTCACATTCAACTCATGGAGTTTAATATACTGAATTTTTTTAGCTTAATGGCTCTACTTAGGACAAAGAGAAACTGGAGGCGGAGAGCTGATTATTTCATGTACTTGGCTTTCATCTTCAGCATCCACTTAATGTTTCTTTTATTCAAAGAAGAAAACACAATATACTTTAGGTGACACAGAGTGACTATAGAGTTGCATATTCATATGTGCTTCCAGCACATAATGGAAAACAGAATCTGACTAGAACTTTATCGTTAAACTTACACTTACAGTTGTCTACCCTAGAAACAAAATATTTTTTGTAGCAGTTGCTGAAATCACAAGAATATAAACTGCCACAGACACTCAGCGTGTTATCCAGGGAACATACGCATTCATTCAGAATTCAACAGAGGACACTTTCTTGGCTGACTCATATCACCCTATATACATAGTGTGCACTTACAAATATTTTATTAGAGGAAAAGAGTTTGCATTTAAAGATTACACAAGTGTGACATTACATTGCAGTGAGTCATACATCTTTGTGTACTTTGTTACCATGCATTCAAGTGCATTGATTCTAGTCCATTCACAGGAGATTGACTGCTCCTCCTGCCCATTTTGTAAACTTTTAAATTCAAATGTAAAGATATAAATTATTCAACCAATTTTTTTTATAATTTGTAGCTATTTCAAAACATCAGTTAATTACCATAGTTATTGTGTTTCCCAGAGACAGATGCCTACATGGACCCACACTTCTGACATTAAAGCCCCCAGCACACAAACTCAGAATCCTGAGGCCAGTCTATCTTGCTTCCCATCTCTTACAGGGGTCTCAGGGTATAAAAGGGGGAGTTGGGCAGGAAGCATGGATCTGTCTGTGGGCATCATCTCGGAGAACCATTCTTCTCCTTTGAGAATTGCCCATATGGATCCCTGTTCTTGGATGATTGACAAGCAGCAGTGACCCTCAGCATGACTCTGAGGAGTGTTAGTTAAAGGTGACTGGGAGGTAGCTCCCCCAAACTGGCATCAGATTAAGATGCCAAGGTGAAGACTAAAATGTATGTGATGCCTGTCAAACTACAGAAGTTACTAGGATTATTTTATTTCATAATGTCACTAGGCTTTGGCAATCTTTGTTCAGCCTAGTGAAGAACAGATGGAGACCTGAGATTCCAGTAAGGTAAAGAAAGTCTCTATCTCTTTTCCTTGCAGAGACAGTATGCACAAAATAAATCCCCACTGCTTTTTGTTCATCTGGATGGGTGGTAGAACTGGTGGTATTCCTGGTGTAGGTAATGCTCCAGCAAATTCCCATGTTTTTTACCAGTTTGTTAATTAGGCCTTTCTCACGTGTGGTTCTGACCACATCACCCTCCTCTTTTAATCGATCCACTGCCTCCTTCTTTTTCTCCATATCAAGATCAAGTTTCATGTCCTCACGTTCAAAGCCTTTCACAGTTCTGCCTCTCTCTATGCACCCCTGTATTTTACTAAACCATCCCACCTACTCTACTCAGTTGCTCTGATTGACCCTTCAATAGCTTCACACAAACATCTCTGCTCCTTCCATGCAGTGCCCTCCCTGAGACGTCTACTCCTTCATGTCCCCTCTCAAGACCCATCTCTCCTGTGATGTCCACAATAAATTGCCAATACATGACTGTTCAGCTCTGAGTTGAGGGGATATATATTTATACATTTAGGCCTGGTCTACACTTAAAATTTAAGTGAAAAATCCACACCCCTCAGCGATGTAGCTATGGTGACCTAACCCCCCGTGTAGATGCAGCTACATCAATTGGAGAATAGTTTTGTGAACCTAGCTACCATTACTCAGGGAGGTAGTTTACTTGCAGCAACCGAAACTCTTCCCCCTCAAACAAATAACAACAACACAACTTCAATTGATCTAGGCTGAATCTACACTATGGGTTTATGCTGGCATAGCAATAGTGCTGTAGCTATGCCACTATAGACCCCATGGTGCAGACATGCCTAAAAATTGTATATAACAATTGTGTATATATTGGGTTTCCCTCCCCACCCTCCATCTTCACCTACAATTTGCAAATAGCTGGTCTAAATTGTGAGTTCTTTGGAGCCAGGACCACGTGTACATCTAAGTTCATACAGCACCAAGTACAGTGGTCCCCAATCCTGACTGAGACCTCTATACATTATTGCAATATAAGTAACAAACAATTACATTGTTAATTTTAGACAATTTCAGAGCAAAAGCCCACAAAGGCAACATTCCAGCTGAAACCCTATGGTATGATTCTTCTCTTACACAGCTGTGTCAGGCATACCTCCAAACACATGTCAAACTAGGGCATGGGTGGAGTCATAGATGTGATCTGGGACACATACCTTATGGTTTGGAGGCTGAGGGCCAACTCCAAGAGCAGCACTCAGCGATATGTAGGGCTGGATGGGAGCTCCAAAGGTCATCTAGTCCAGCCCACTCCTACCCCCTGCTGAGGCAAGACCAAGTATACCTAGACCAGGGGTTCTCAAACTGGGGGTTGAGACCCCTCAGGGGGTTGCAAGGTTATTACATGGGGGGGGCGGGTCACGAGCTGTCAACCTCCACCCCAAACCCCACTTTGCCTCCAGCATTTAGAACGGTGTTAAATATATTAAAAAGTATTTTTAATTTATAAGGGGAGGTCGCACTCGGAGGCTTGCTATGTGAAAGGGGTCACCAGTAAAAAGTTTGAGCTACTGACCTAGACCATCCCAAACAGATCTTTCTCCAACCTGTTCTCAAAAACCTCCCATTAAGATTCCACAACTCCCTTGGTAACCTACTGCGGTACCTAACTATCCTGATTGTTAAAAAGTTTTTCCTAAACCTAAACCTCCTTTGGTGCAGATTAAACAGCAGTGTGCATTGATAACTGGGGACAAGGGGGGGAGAATGCCATGCATTGGCCTATGGCAAAGTCCAGCTTGGGCGCTCAGCAAACTGCATGTCTGTGTCAAACAAGATAGGCCAATACACTGCTGGGAGCCAGCCTGTTTTGCCTGGGTGAGGATGGACACGTAGCTGGTGCAGTTTGGAGCTCAGGGGGTTATGGAATGGGGCCGAGCTGGGGGGTGGAATCTCAGCCCTGGGGAAGTGTCTCAGCATTTCCCCCGGAGGGAGGCTCTCCTGGCTGGGGACGGGTTTACACCCAAGCAGAGCTTTGTCCCTAGTCCCGGCCCTCAGCCCGGCTGAGAAATAAGAAAGTCAGAAACTAGACACGTTTGCCTCAAGGTTAGCGGTAAAGAAAGGACCCTGCTGGACACAGCGCTCCTGCCCCACGGGAAACCCTGAACCCCCCCCCTCTCCTGCCCCGCGGGAAACCCTAATCCCCCCGCTTCTGCCCCACGGGAAGCCCTGAACCGCCCCCTCTGCTCCTGCCCCGCGGGAAACCCTAATCCCCCCGCTTCTGCCCCACGGGAAGCCCTGAACCGCCCCCTCCTGTCCCACGCGAAACCCTGAACCCCCGCTCCGCTCCTGCCCCACGGGAAGCCCTGACACACACCCCTCCTGCCCCCTAGGCGCCTCCCCCCCGGGGGGCTCCTCCTGGCCCCGGTGCTGGAGAACTGGTGCTCGCGGGCCCTGCGCGGGGAGGGGAACTCGGATCCCGTTTCACTGGCACTCCAGCGGCAGCCCAGGCGGGGGGACCCAGGCGGGGGGACCCAGGGGCCGGGGCCGGGAACCGGCCGCTCCGCCCCGCTCAGGCTGGAGCTGCAGCTGTAGCAGCCGCCGCTGCCTCCTTTTATAGCGGGGCTAAATTTAGGTTGCGCTGGCTCGTTCCCTCCCGCCCCGTCCGGGACGCGTTTCCTCCGCTCCCTGCAATTGGCTTGAGGGCGCTGGCGGCCGGGGCTATAAGGCAGGGAGGGCCCGGGAGCCGCCAGCTCGCAGCCCCTCCAGCCATCGCCCCCCGGAGCAGCCGAGCCGGGACGCACCATGGCGCTGAGCGACACGACCCTGCCCTCGTTCGCCACCTTTGCCAGCCCCTGCAGGGAGAAAACTTTCCACGAAGTGAGTGTCCGCGAAGCGCCCGGGCAGGCCGGGGCCCCCGCCGTGAGGTGCCAGGCAGGGCAAGTCTGAGCTAGTGGAGGGCGCCCTTTCCCCCGGACCCAAACGCCTCTGGCCGGGGAGGTCCAGCGGGATGCCGCGACCAACTGCTCCTGAAAAGGGACAGCTGGCTATTAATGACCTGACTCCTGCAAAGGCTCGGGTGGGAAATGCTGGGAAGTGTCAGCGTGTGTGTGCAGCGCTTGGGGTCGGGGGTATGTGCCGGGGGAATGCCCCATGCCGTGCTGGGGCATTACAGCATGTTGAGTAACGCTGATCGATGGAGTAAACGCTAGCCCTGGAGGAGATGGGTTCACCCTGTCTATTAGCAGAGATTCCTGGAGTCTCTCCCCTGAGCTCTAATATTTTCTGCTTTGCTTTCTCAGAGATGGAAATGTGACCAGGAGGACAAGGCCCCTGTTAACAGCTGCACCATGCCAGAACTGAGGCCTGGACTGGGCAGCCTCTCCCCTCGCAAAGAGGATGAAGATCTCAACAACGTTTTGGATTTTATCCTTTCCATGGGCAATGACAACTTCAGCCAGAACTCACCTAGTGGGGACTATCCCTCAGCACAGACAGAGCCTAGCAGCTTCTACCAGACAAATCCATCTTCTGGATGCTACAGTTCCCTGGGACAGAGCAATCCACCTCCTTACAACTCCAGCCTCATGTCAGAGATGATCAGATCTGAAATGGACTCAAACTTCTGCCTCCCTAACCATGTCCAGGGACGATTCTTTGTGACATCCAGCTTTGGGAGCCCACACTTTGTGGACAACATTAAACCAGAACCTGACATGGACAGTTATGGGCCTGTCATGGGTCTCGTCCCTCAGACATGCCCTAAGATCAAGCAAGAAGGCAATGCAACCTGCATGATGGCCTATGAGCAGCCCAGGATGGCCAGCTCACCCCAGATCCCTGGCACAGAGACACCCCCTCTGAGCCCTGATGACCTCATGGTGACTGACTGCCAAGCACAGATGATCTGCCCCTCGTCAATGTCATTCCAACAAAGCTATCACCCTGCCACAGGCTTCCACCATCACCAGACCCACTTCCAGTACCAGAGTGCCTCTCAGTTTGGCTTGTTTGAGGACAGCCTGCCCTTGCAACCCTCAGCTCCAAGAGGCATGTTAACTCCTCCTTCCTCTCCCTTGGAGCTGATGGATTCCAAGCCCAAAAGAGGGCGACGATCCTGGCCCAGGAAGAGGACAGCCACACACACATGCACCTATGCAGGCTGTGGGAAAACCTATACCAAGAGCTCCCACTTGAAGGCACACCTTAGAACACACACAGGTAAATACAATGCAATGCTTGGCTATATGGGGCAACCACAGGGTTTGCCATGTATGGATGCTAAGAAACCCCCTGCCACAGAATTAGTTCTAAGAGCAGAATGTAACCTGAATTGTGTGAGAAGTTCATTAATCCTATAGAGTCTGTAAGCTACATGCATGCATGCCCAGCTATAGTCTGAGAGGTTAATAACCCTGTCGTGGCTGGGAGATGTCTGCATGTGTTTTTGCTAAAGTTTTTCCAACATAACCAGGAGTGATACTTGCAACAATGGCCCTCCGCTCCAATCACCCCCAAAACAAAAACAAAAAACAAACAAACAAAAAAAACCCACAACCCTACTCCAAGCAGAGAGCTTCCTCTGCCCAGAGAAGGGTGAAGAGTTGCTACTGCAATTTAATTATCCTGGGAGGCACTTTGATACTATAGTGCTGGGCACCAATATAAAATGCTATGCTAAGATAAATGTTAGGAATATGCTGAGACATAGTGAGAGAGTTTACAACCCTTCTAGTGTTTGGGAGCTGCCTTTATGTGGGAGGAATTCACTGAGTCATGGTCTGTCTGATTTTCCCAACAGGTGAGAAACCTTATCACTGTAACTGGGAAGGCTGCGGCTGGAAGTTTGCTCGCTCTGATGAACTGACTCGTCACTATCGCAAGCACACTGGCCACCGGCCCTTCCAGTGCCACCTCTGTGACAGGGCTTTCTCTAGGTCAGACCACCTGGCTCTGCACATGAAAAGGCACATGTAGCTATAGAGACTCTGTACTGCACATCAGACATTATTTAACTGCTCAGGTGCAGAATCGTTCAAAAATCTGTAGCTGGTACTACTTAGAGAGGCAACAAAGCTCTAGCCATGGATGGTAAGGAAGAATTTGACTCAAGGAGGTTTAGCCTGTCATCTCCTGAAGAGAATTTAAAGGGACTGTATCAGTGTGACTGTCCGCTTCACTCAAGAGAATATGGTTTATTTATAGAGCTTCTGTGAAGGGTAAACTCAACAAGACTCCATGCAGATTGTATAGAAGAAGCTGTAAATACTGTATCTCTGATTGTAATTGCCCAATACATAAGCTTTATAAGACAATGTTTGTATGGAAACTGCCTGAAGTCAACCCTAGATGGGATTAAATGAATGTTACTGTCGCTGATGATATTTTTAGATTTCAGTTGAAGGCATGGCTAAGAGAAACACTCTGATTGTTAGACTATTTGTTTCATTGGTGCAATAATATTCTTGTCTGCCATGATCTACACTAGAAGTACAGGGCTTGATGTCTTGTAAAAAAATAACCTATTTTACTGATTGATTTTTTTATATATTGTAAATAATTTTATACAGTGAGAAATGTTGTAATGTATTATGTAAATAAGACAAATGGGCATTTTGCCTATTTCTGTTTTTATAAAAAAAAGTAGCAAATTTTCAATGTTTTAAAACATTCTCCCTTTTTAATAAAATAAATGTTTAAGAGATGTGATCACACTTTAAATCTTTATTTGAGAGCCAGTCATTATCCTTCCCAACAGCTGGATCAGCAGCCTCCTGGAAATGTTTTAAACAACAACAAATTATAGGAGGACATTAAAAAAAAAATCAGGTCACTGTTCTAAAAACAGGACAAAATTAGGTGTAAAACTCATGCTCAATTATAGTTGAACTACATAAAATTCAAAGTTATATCAAATAGGAAAGTGTTTCACATTCAACATGTACTTCCTCAAAATGTTTGTTCAGGTAAAAAGTAAGCAACACTGTAATTTCAGTCTCATTTCTAGTTTATGCTGGACTATTTTAATAGCATCCTTAATGTTTTCCAGATGTAGTCACAGTTTTGCCAGCAGTATGTGGGTTTTTACTATAAATTTAAACACTGCATTTTTGTAATTATGGAGGCTTATTTTAAGGCATCTTTGTACATAAATTACCCTTGCTCTCAAGACCTGAGTGCAAAAGTCCTACAGAACAGTAGTTAAATGTTTAAACTTTTTTTTTCTTTTTAACACAATTCTCCCACAGAGTTTGGCTAAAGTTTCTTTTTAATACACTCCTAGAACAAAAGTTAATTGAATGCATTATAAAGATGCACAGATTACAAGAGTTAATAAACACATTTTTGTATTGGAGCTAGATAACCTAGTCAAGAGTCCCAATTACTGTAAACTAATTTAAAACAAACTGAGTATTGTGACTGTAACAGTGCAGAGGTGAATTCAGTACACTGAAACCATAAGGAGTTACTCCAGACCTACATTGCTGTGAAAAAAGATCAGAATCTGGCCCAATTTCTATATTTATGCACTTAATCTAAAATGTATAGTGGATATACTTCATTTTTACTTTTTAGAGCTAGGATTTCACACTATTGGAGTAAAATTATAATAATTATTAATTAGTATAGTATTAGGCAAATGTTTTTCCTAAAATGTATACACTTGGATATTTTAGTATAAGAAATAGAGTTGGGATTTTTTTTCTGACTTTACAAGTTATACTGCACATGAATGAAATCAACAGGAATGTATTTAAAGTCATTGCAAATATAGCTATTCTTCTGTGAAAGCAAAGTCTGGATTTGTTCATGTGGAACAGATGTATTTTGGGCTTCTAATCAGTGACATGGAAGAATGAGTTCCACATTTCACTTTTTACAGCTCTTTCAAAGTGAAATCTGAGGTAAAGTAACTTATTTGCCAGAAACAATTGCTCAATATAATTCCAGAAAGTGAGGATGACTTAAGGATGTTCTAAAATTATCACACCCGTTGTTGCAATAGTTCTAGGTATTTCTTCCTCTTTTCTCATAGGCCAAGATTTCATATCTGAGAGTGTCTGTTGGTGTTTATAATGTCCTGAACAGAATTTTAAAATCAAATCTTAATCTAATCTTTCCATATTGAACTGGATACTTCAAGAATTTCCCTTTTTAGAGTGTTCTGTATATGTTGCAACATAATAACTAGTTCCAAAGATACTCCCTTTGTCTCCATCGACTCACAATTTTTGTTCCTTCTTTTATCTCTCATCTTACACATGGTACAGTCTTCCAAATAACATTCACTGGGTGAAACCCACCCTTGTACAGAGAATGAGAACAAGGCTTATTGTACCACATGTAGGCTCTGAGAAGCAATATCTTCAGCTCCCTCTGGCCAGGTTGCCTGTGCAGCATGGCTATGCCTACTACTACAGTTTATGGAGAGGAGTAGCAGCCAGAGCCACTGCTCTCTCTTGCCCCCGTGGATTCCCCATCTCACTAGTCCGCTTTCAGTTCCACCCACACACCTTGTAGAGCTCTGCTCCACGGCATATGTGGGGAGGGGTTCAATATGTCCATGAAGAAACCATCTAATATGCACCATACGTTATTTAAAAGTGAACCGTTCACAATGTTTTTAGCTTTCATTTTGATGTAAACAAATGTTAGACTGTACAAAGCCATCCTGATACATACACAGGTCTCTGCAAAGTAGGAGCCAACTAAACATTAACAAAGCCCCCTGACCACTATGATTTGAACTATCTGATGGTTAGAATCTGTGACAGTTTCTATGTGGTCTTTACTGAGAGATTGCAGGTCCCTGTGTCTCAAGATATTCCCTCAATAAAGAGCAGTGTTGTTTATATTCCCTTCCACTTTATGTTAAGACTAACAGACAATCCTTACGAGATAGCAATGTTTTTAAATTGGTGGATCCATTGATGCACCTCCAGAGGGGTCTTCTAGAATAGCGCACAGCAATTGTGTGCTTTGCCATATGAGTAATTTGAGCCATCACTTCTTTCTTCAGTTGGAAGGAGCTCTTTTATGCTAAAACACCATCCCAACAACAGCACGGTCACGTCCTATTTCTTTAAGTAATGTTCTTGGTTATGACTAGTACTGATTTCCAAGAATCCTGGCCAGGGGAGACCCCCTACCACTAACCATGCCAGAGAGAGTTAATTCCTCTCCCACATCCCCTCCAGTATGCTAATATCGGCAATCACCGATTTTATCATAATTATAAATACATAAATAAAAATCGGTCTTAGTCAAACTTGCTAAGAGGAAATGTAGAGTCCGTTGTAAACAAGATTTTCACACACACACTTAAAAGATACCACAATGATGAGTGCACTATAAATGCAAGATAGATCAGTAGATTAGATAGAGCATGCTTAGAAACAAACAGATCCAGCACAATGTCCCAAGTCAGTTAGCTGTTAACATTTCTGAATATGAGACATTTTCCAGTGTAGTTACTGTTATAATAGCTCGGTTTCAGCCTGCAATGTTTCACTCAATTGAAAACAGTCTTCTCTCACCTATTAACTCAGAAGTGCCAGTTAAAGCCACATGATGGGAACTCAGACTTTAGCAAATACTAGCCTCAAAGTCTGTTGCTGCTGAAACAGCAACAAGAGCTTCCCTGCCATCCAGAGAAGCAGTTATTGTAGCCCTCCCATACTTCTAGCACTAAAGTGAAAACAATTATCCCAAACAGAGGCAAAACAATTTAAAATCAAGGGTCTAAAGACTAAAATAGAAGCGTGGAAAGGAGCTCTTCCAGATTATCCTGCAGCAATCTGGGGAAGTTTCTAACAACAAAGGAGAGCTTATAACAAACACGGGACTTTGGGGCACCTATTCAGGCTTTAGCCAATCCCATGTAATGATGGGGCTACTAGTAGTTCTGAGTGTATAAACCCTTGGTTACTTTCAGTAGTTTACAAGCGGGTTGTACAAATTTGTTCCAGGCTGAAATTCAGTCTTTAGGCATAAGCAGTGCCAAAAATAGTTTGTCAATTTTTAAAATAATAGGATTGTTAAGTTTTGTGGTTTCAACAACTATTTTGTGCACCAATAACACATCCCTTTCATAAGCCTTGAGAAGGAGGAAGCAGTTAGAAATAAAACGGACACCATTTAAAATGTGTTTCCATGGATCTAGACTCTGCTGGCTCAATCTGGCAATGAGTGGGGTTTCCACAAATTCCCATGATCTTCTGATCCCAAACAACCAATTCCCTGAACTGGCATCTTGTGGGGGTGGGAGGGTGCCCTAGTGCCCTGCTTCCTCATCCTGTGGTGTCTTTAGGGAAGGCTGGCAGGCCCATTCCCAGCAAACCTTTCCCCCATTTTCTTCCTCAGCAGACATGACAGGCCCATTTGTTTACTTCCATCTGTCCACTGGATAGGTCCTAAGGGCACCTCCTCTCTTTCTTTGTCTTTAGGATATTCCGTGTGTGCCCTTTACCCATGTGGCACTCTCCAACCTCTTGCCCAAAGCTGCAGCATATGTAACAATAATCCACATACTAAGAGCTACTGACCCCGCCCATGTAACAGGGCACTAACCATTGGAACCTTATCCAGGTCAGGTGACCGGAACCAGGGAATGAAGTGAAATCGCTTCACAGCCCTCCTGTGTCACACCTTTATTGCTGCATGTGGTCCCTTTCCCCATATGTGACACTGACCTTGTCCAGGTGCCTCCTCCCTATGTCCATACATCCCTTTTTCCCATCTATGGCACCAAGAACCCTTCCTCATATATTTCTCACCTGTCCCTGCATGCGCTTGATGAAATGGGCTGTCCCCATCCTCACTCATTACAGCAAGGGGTGGTGTGCCTATTGACAGTTCCCTGCATGCTCTCATTGCACTTTATCTGCTATTCTCTGGTCCTCCTAGAGATTCTAGGGCAGGGGAGTAGCTGAGGCATGGAGGAAAGCGAGCAGGAGCAGCCATGCCTCTCCTCTATGCTGGACAATAAGCCTTAATAACAGGAGGAAAACACACGCATTGGCCTTCACTAGGCCTGTGAGCACCTGGGACTGGGTTCTTATATCTGGCCACCCCTACGCCCATTAGGCCAGATAGAACAGTACCACAATGAAGTGGATATACTTCTTGCTTTCTCCACCCTCTGCTATACAAAATTGGGAAGGTGGTATAAAAGGGCTCCTGAGAGACTCTACAGGGTGGTATGCAGTCATGCTCGCTGAGGCTGTGTAGAGCATCTGAAAATGCATTTGTCTGCTCACACTATCCTCAGTTTGAGGTGCAGAGAGGTAGGGGGCGGGGATTTATCCTAAACTCGATGTGCAGGAAACAGGTTTGATTTAATCTCTCATGGTGTGAGTTTCAGCCACAATTATTTGATCTAACAATATTTTATGTGGACTCAAAATGAGTCATGTGCCCAGCTTTACAGAACAAAGTCTGTATGTTAATTTACAGCATCTCCCCACCTGCTGTGGCATTGTGGGGCCAATTGAGGTTTTATGCATTCTGCAAGTTTATTTATCTACCATCTGTTATTGGTGCCTATTGCTTATTTTATAAATTAAAAGTGCCCAGGAACTAGCACAACTTCAGTCTTTCACCTTCAACTCTGGTAGCTACCCATCCAAATCCCTACTATTATATTAGACCAAAAGAGACTTTTACACAGAAAGCTAGTAGCACAGACACTTTCTGCAGCTTTAATTAAGGATGTGACCATTCCTTGAATCAGAATCTTCTCACATTGTGAGGTTTTGGAGGTTGCTTACTGATAGCCCAAAATAAAGTGATATTAATTTAATAGTGCACTTATCTAAGACAACATAAAAAGTATAAAAATATTAAAGCAGCCAAACAGCTTTTTGGTGAAGCCATTCCTTTCCCACCTCCCTCTAAAGATCTGCATTGTAAGGGAAAGGGATTGTGCAGAAAAAGCAAAGTGGTGCTTCACTGTGAGGATTTCACGGCAGCCCAACCGGGTGACCCACTTGCTTCAGAGTCAAGATAGCTGCCTAGAGCATCTTCCTTCAATAGCTATTCTTTGTCATGGTCTGGGATGCCAGTGTCCCCCCAAAAACAATACTATATCTGTAGTGCTGTTGGAAAAACTTCTGTCTGCATCTCTTTGTGCCCTGTCTGTCCCTGTCAGACCAGTTCCCACTCACTCCCCTTTGCAGTCTTTCAGCTGAAGGTGTGTCCCCAGTGGCTGTGCAGCATGGGATATTCGGCTTAGTAAAACTGACTGCAGCTCCCTATGCTCTCTCACTACTTCTAGCCACAGTGTTGCTTGTTTTTCAGAGTACACAATACACATCAAATAGAAGAATTTCGAGTGTAATTTAACAGATTTAGCAATTTATTAATGGCAATGGACATCTTACCCAATTGCTTCCTTAGCAGGATTTGCTCCAGAAGGCCCAAGAGTGACTGAAGAGTCTTGCTAAACATTTGAGTTGCCTCCCCTGTTCTGTTATGCCTGTTGATTGGTGGAAATAGTTCTTGTGCTTTGTGCAGGACACCAGTATGAAAGATGCAGGAATACAAGATCACTCCCCCATCCACTGGAAAAAGGCAGCTAGGACTTTCCATGGAGTCTCAAAAAGCAGATGCGTCATATTCCCCCCACCTATCAAGTTTTATGTGACAGCTGGTGCCTTGGTAATAGTGATGGCTGCTGTACAAATGCCTAAGAGCCACGAGCAAGAACGCAGTTCGTGTGGAGGCCCTGTATTTGAATAGACCATCATTGACATCTTTCAGGGGATCGAGGTTAATATTTACATGCAACTAAATGCATATTTAATGGATATACCTTTTACATGGCTTATTTATTTAATAGAATAAGGCAAAAAATGTAAAAAGCTGGGTGCCTCCAGTTAGGTACCTAAGTCCCTATTTGGATACCTGCATCAGCAGCCTGATTTTCAGAGGGTCTGAGCACTCACACCATTAACTGAAATCAATGGGAACCACAGCCACTGAGCACTTCAGGACACTTATTGTAGTACTTACTCATTTGTCTACATCCTAAAGGGGTTTTCTTAATCAGAAATTAATTTTAAAAGTATGTGACAAAATAGCAATATCTGGACAAAAACCTTGGTTTTTATTTATTTATTTACCTGCTTCAGCCATCATTTGTTTGCAAATTAAAACATGGTATTAATTGGCCTGACCATGAATCCAATAAGTGTAGAGATTGCTGCTGAAGACATTTATCTTTCTGGTGGATTTATGCTTAAAGGTGGTATCCCTTTAAGTGGGCTTCATAGTATACTCTTGCAGTTATGTTCTTACACTTCAGAGTGTTCCTAGAGGGTTTGACCTATCACTATATCATGAGGAAACATCTGGAATAGCAGACTGAGTACTCCCTGGATATTCTTGGTAAATGTAAAGAAATTGTTGCACCTTGAAGGTTTTCCACAGACTATTTTAGCACCCATGCATGATGCTGGTATAAATTACAAGTTATTTTTCATAAGTCTGTGTTTTTATACACACACACCTCAAACCAAGGGAAGTAGGATACTCATTGCTGAGTAGCTTCAGAAGACCAGAAAATCATTGTGTTTAATTTATTGATCTGCAGAAGAGCCTCAGAGTTACTGATATCTCGGGAATGGAGGTTGGTATTAACTCTGAAATGTTTGTAATTCTGAGCAAAAGGTTATGGTTGTTCTTTCAAAAGTTTACAACTGAACATTGACTTAATACAGCTTTGAAACTGTACTATGCAGAAGAAAAATGCATTTAATCAGCTTAATTTAAATGAAGCAAGCACAGAAAGTTTCCTTACCTTGTCAAATCTTTTTTTAAACTTTCCCTTTATTTTTAGTTTACATTTAAACACAGTACTGTACAGTATTTTGTTTGTTTGTTTTGTTTTGTCTCTGCTGCCTGATTTCGTACTTCCAGTTCCAAATGAAGTGTGTGGTTCGTAACTCTGGTGTTCTATTGTACCTATAAAAAAAAAGAAAAAGTCAAAGCATTCCTAGAATCACTGAGAGTCTCATTCACTGAAGAGATGAAGATGAAGCTGGGTGCAGAAACCATTTCTAAGGGTCAAGGGATTATTCCTAAAACAAGGGATGTTTACTGCTCCAGTGTATGGGCTCTTTCTATTGATATGTGGTCAGGAGCAGTTAGACAAAATTGCGGGAGCACATCATCAGGAAAGGCTACAGCCTCTGCAGTCCTCGAATGCCAGATGTGGTCAGGATTTAAAATTGTTCCCGCGTCTTTGGATTGCACTAAACTATTTCCACAAACACTGAAGCTGCATCAAAAGTATGAATGCCCTTAATTTCTTATTCAACAAACATTAATTTGTTTACCTACCATATCATTTGCCATGAAGATGGTGACTAGCACAGAGGGAGTGGTTGCAAACATTTTGTTTTGAAGTGATTGACTCAGAACAATATCTATTGGCCCGGATGCTCAGTGACTGTCTTCTAACAGACTCCTCCATCATCCATGCACTGCAGCTGTACTATCACTTTGGTATATGCTGGGAGGAAGAAGGGTTAGTGTGGCTTGCAACCACTAAAACTACTGGACACCAACTAGGGTTAGGATTAGTGGCAAATCAGTATAGGACCTTCCACACAAAATACACCAGTGTTAGGTTGTGTTTGGGGGGTGGGCAATCAGATTGTGGTGTGTTTTTTTTATTTAAGTTTGGGAGCTGGGGTTTTTTTACAACACTTAGTGTCCCACTTATCTTTCCCCCTCACTTCCTGACAGCCCTCTTCCTCACTCCTTTATG
The DNA here is from genome assembly GCF_002925995.2 of Terrapene triunguis. Classification (NCBI taxonomy): domain Eukaryota; kingdom Metazoa; phylum Chordata; order Testudines; family Emydidae; genus Terrapene; species Terrapene triunguis. Next base: position 179,741 of record NW_020664545.1, read on the forward strand.
TAAAGAAACAAAAGACCTAGCTGTCTCTGTACGGGATCACTGGTACAGCACATCCTATTAGATTGTTCATGCCCTGATGCAATGGAGTTTGGGGCATATAATATGATTTGAAGTGTACTTGACTACACTGTACTTCATAGTCCAAATAATTAAATGGAAGGAAGAGAGAGATCTGGGCCCCATGCCTGTAAGATTAAGAGGGGGCATTACAGGATGAGGGGATGTATAGTGGGGAGGATAAGAAGTTAGTTAAACCAGCTAAGGACATTGAAACTAAGACAAAATCTTGGCTTCAATAAAATTAGAAAGCTAAATATATTTCTGGGGAGTAGTTTCAAGAATAACAGATGGGACCTGAAATGGCACTCTATTGGTAACACACCACTATGTACAGACATAGAGTAAATGAAACAAGCATATGGCAGAAATAATGAGTCAGAATCAAAGGGATTAATCCTCTTTCAGGTCAGTGGGCAAACACACTTCAGTGTGAGGGGCTGCCAGCAATGCTCTCATAACCCCTCCCTATGCGAATTCCCTGGAAGGTTTTAACATGATGGGACAGAGTTTTTGTTGAAGGTGTGGTATAAGATCTTGTGACTGGATGGTATGTACCAAGTGTGGTTTTGGGGAGAGAGGGGAAATAGTGTGGACAGGCCAACACCCAGAAAAAAATATATAACCTAAAAATGTAATTCTAAACAAGATTCACAAATCTGACCCAAGATAGTTTGTGAAATCAGGGACGCAGAACTCCAAAACAACAAAAAACAAAAAAAAAAAAAGTAATTTTTCATTTATTATATTAAACAATAACATTTCTCTTCTTATATTAAACAATAAACACATGGCATAGGTTAAAATTAAAACACCTTTTCCCAATTTGTTATATGATATTTAAAGGATAAATATAACTACAGTAATGTACATATTTGGATAGACTAGTGAATTTCTGGTAAATGCTGCAGTTTCCACTTTATGTTTTCACCTTCTTAACCTGTAACTTCCATCAGACTAAACAAAGTCATATTAAGAGGGACATATCACTGTCATTATACTAACAGCAGAAGGAACCATTTATGTTTCCCTTTTAAAGTTATTTAGTTTTAAAGGGAAAAGCAGAAGTTGAAAAAAATGAAAATTCTATTTTAAATGACTGAGGCATTTATAACAATTCAGCCTTTTATTTATAAATCTTTCAAGTAAAAAGAACCATAAAACAACAATTGATAAAACATGTCAACAATTATTAAAAGTTAACTTGTTCATCCTAAAAAACCCTTAACGTTTCCTTCATGTTCAAAGCAGAATTTGTGACAAAATTTCTTTACTAAGAAAAAGTAAATGGATTTGATTGTGAATGGGGGGTCTGCAGAAAAGGTGTAAATGCTGCACCATAAAGATTTAACTATTACTGTTTGGTAATTTAATTGCATCTGGGACAGGTCAATGCATTTATAATTACACAATCTATTAGCACAGATCAAAACAAAACATCTGTTTGACAGAACTTATTTTGGAACATTGGAATTAAATAGAAATGCATTTTCTGAGAGTCGGGAATAAAGACAAATGGAAAATAGGAATGATCCTTATACATGGCGGAAATGATGATTCCTAACACTCAGACCAAAATTCCATAAGTGCTGAATCTTCAGAACAAATATAGAGAAGTATTACAAAAATAAAATGGTAAACCCCAAAAGGGTTACAAGAAGAACCCTAGAAAAATAGGTCTTTTAGCAAAGCTGAAGTGATGACAAGGTGTCTAACAATAGGATTTCACATAGACCAGAAAGAAAAAAAAGTGCCATACTTTAACAGATAAAGCTTGGAATTTCCTTGCATTTAAGAACACACTATATAAAACAAAATACATTACAGACTGATCACTTACCCCACTTAAAAATAATTAGGCCAGAGGTTTCATAAGGAAAACTATGCTGATCATATGAAGTCTCATACAAAAGTACAGAAGTACCAGTACATCCCTTAATATTATCTGTTCCTATGGTAGAATGGTTGGCAGACGCTACAACAAGAATATTTTGTAAAAGCCTAGTTTCAATTGGATAAAAGTCTTCTTCCATTTCTGTCTGAAATGCAGTGTAGTGTTGCTGTGTGGTAATCAATGGTTGCCATGAGTCACCCCAGCAGTGACTGCACTTCATAAATGCAGATGTATATACTAAATACACACGCTACTATAGAACCTAGCACCTTCTTTGTGATTGTTTTACATTCTGTGGTCTAATGATTTCTCCCTGTAGAAAACTGAATCATCTTAATTCTTTCATCAACGACAAAAATGCAATGCATAGTCATGTCTCCTAAGGCAAAAATGTAGGTAGAAACTGAGAAACAAACAAAACACAGTTCGAACCCAGAGAAGAGTGACTGTGCAACCAAAATGACAGACAAGAGATTGAGGAAAACGGCATCTTCTACCGCATTTCTACCTAACATCCAAATATGAAGATATGTGAAAGATTCTTTAATTCAACAATAAAATATTCAACAAAAAAATAGGAGGCAAAGTTTTGTCTAATGCTGAGAAAAGGGAATGAGATGCCTCCCAACACAGACACATGCCAGCAGACCGGAAATGGACAGCAAGTGCAAGTCGACAAAGGTGATAATATCCAAACCACATTGTCAAACGTTTCTTTGGCAGATTGTACTCACCTTTGAGAGACAAATCCCTCAGGTGTCTCTGACATCTGGCAAAACACACAGCTAATTGTGCCAACAACAGCATTATTGAACAAAATGATTGGAAGAAGTTTTTTTCTTTTGCCAGAACTTTGAAATTCTAACCACGAAAGTCTCATTTCCCATTTCTATACAGAAAATGCACATATGCATATAGACATATATACACATTTTTACAGTATATAGTAATATACTATATATTTACTGCATATGCACTTTATAGAGCACATATAATTATACACTATAGTTTGTGTGAACGTATACACACTGTCTTTGTTATATAACTTATTGTATATTTACATACAGATGTACCTTATTTTTGTGTGCGCGCGCACTGATCTGCCCAAACTGAAGTGAATCTGTGGTTAAGATTTCAATGTTTGGTGGAAGAAGGAAAGATTAATGTGTTAAGATAAATTTTTGCTTTAGGAGAAAGAGTGGAGTAATTTCTATAAAAAATGTTGCTTCCAAAGGTAGGGAAGAATGAAGTCGACTGCTTTCTACAAGGAGAAACTTAGATATTACAGAAAGAAATCAGAGGGAAGTTTCCTAGACTTCAGCTTTCTAAAATTTATCTGTTCTCTTCCCAAATTAAAGCCATCTCAGAACAGTTTAGGGTTATTGCATGTTTGCAATTGTAAATGGATTAACTACGTATTTTCTTGGATTCCTGATTGGTTAATCTGCTTGACCTTTTGCTACTGGCTCATTCTCAATATTTGGTCACACAAGGCTAGACCCCAGAAGGGACAATCCAAGTTTATACTTGGATATAATACTATATATATTAGATAAATTAACTTTTCTGACCTCATACTGTGTCCCAAAAACACTAACTATTATAGAAGTAAGAGAAACAAGGTGGGTGAGGTAATATCATTCTAACTGCATATCACAGAAGTAACACAATTATATTAAGAAGATTTCAGAGATTTGATAAAGTGGCTGAAATTCTTTCTATGGCACATTAATTTTCTGAGTAATCAGGCACTTTAGCTCATCCACATGCCCCATTTGTGTGCGGAGATCCAGAAGTAGAATTCCTTCATAAATTGGTTTAAAGATGCTGTTTAATTTGAGCAGAAGAGAAACAAATTGTGTCACTCTCCCGGCCCCCACACTTTTCCACACAGAAACTCAAGCTTGAATGCAATCTTGTAACTTTCACTCCTCAGGCCTGGTGTATTCCAGAAGTAATGCTTTTACTCCCTGGGCTGCGGGGGAGGAGAGTGCACCTCCTAAGGATAGGTTATGGAATGGCACTGCCAACTTGGAGAAAGTGGCTTTACCCTGCAGTCAGAGGTGAGTGCAATTGACACCATACATTGGGGGAGAGATGAAAGAGGAAATTACTATAAAAGCAGCATTCACAATAAAAATCAAATCTATTAGCTGTAAAGGGAGAAGAGCAGTGTCCTAATGTGGCTGTAAAATCAAAGGAATGACCCGTGTTCACACTACACTTCGGAAGGGGACTCAGATATTGCAGTTGCTTTGAAACAGCACGAGATTTTTCAGCTGCATGAGGAATGAAATATCCTACAAAGTAGGAACAGTTACTGAAAATGAAAAGAAAAAAAAATCTAAAAGCTTTATATGCACAGATACAGTTTTTTTAATTTCATCATGCATCCTAATAGCCTATTTTTTCAACGAAGAGCTAGATGTGTAAAAGATACCAAGACAAATGCAAAATATATATCTACACAAGACAGAAAAAATACAAGAGAAGACTAAATAAAATAACAAAACTGCAATAACAGCTCAAAGAACAAAGGGCAACTATCTCTCTGAAGCAATGTGACTGTAGTACAAGGTGGATTGAGAAAAGGCACATACTGTCTCATACAGCTGTTTCTGATTTGATCTGTCTATATAGTTAGGATGACATCTATAGCCCTGCCATGTAAATATATGCTACATTCACCCCCATTTAATGGTAAAAACTTTGTACTGATGTTAGCTACAAGTAGACCTAATTTGCTTTCATGAGCTCAGTGTCGTGGACCAAAGGAAAAGAGAGTGTTCTGAAACTTTCGAAATTAGACTTGATAACTTAGGGCTTGTCCACACAGTTAGGTAATGCGCTCTAATGTGCTTTAGAAATCACACCTCTGTAATATGTTGCACACTAATTGGTCCAGGTAGATCTGGCTAGTGCAGCACTGGTTCAAATAGCACTATGTGAATGCTCATTAACACAGTGCTTTTTGACCCAGTACTGTGTTAATTCACACTAGGGGTCAATGTGGACCAACTAATGCATAATACATTAGTGTGATTTAGAAATCACACCCACACAGAGTGCATTATACTACCATGTAGACAAGCCCATAAATTCTCCATAATATACTTTGCAGAAAAACAGTTATGGTTGGAAGGGACCACATAGGTCTGTAAGTATGGCAGGATTATTTCCTACAGTATTCATGGCAGCTTGTTACTTCAATAAAGGACAACACAGAAACATATATGTTTTGTTAATATTTAGGGGTCTCTTCTCCCCTCCTGATACAAATTTAAAAGCCCATAGCATTTGTAATAACATTAAACAGGAGTTATACACACATTCAGGGATCAGCAACTCTGTAGAATGTCTTCTGAGATGATGGGCTTCAGTTTTGTCAAATATATTCTGTCTGAAGACCTTAAAATGGATGTTCTCAATTTAGAGTCGATTTTCAATGCAAATGCAGCATTGTCCTGAGACAACCAATGTTTAATTACATTTCTAGGTCTGAAAACTAGTCATCAGAAAAAATAATCCCTACTGGGATTCTTATCTCTGTGTAAGGAAAGTATCCAGAATGAGGCAATTAGAATGTAGGGATTGTTTGACTGGAAAAACAGGCACTAACATCATTGTGAAAGGAAAAATAAAAACAAAACAGGGACACACAAAAATGTAAATACATTGCAGAAGATTAAGAAATACAATGCTATCCAACAGAGAATGTTTTACAAGCTGAGGGCCACATTTTGGACATTCAGAATGTTAACTAGCCAATATGCACATGTGCAGAATTGCGGATGCAAATACAGGTATCACAAAGAACATTTTGAAAATTTGGCCCTAAATGCCCATTCCATTTACAAACAAAACCAGAGCACAAGGCAAGGACAAATGAAGTGCTGAATTCCTGTATATTACCAGAAAAGGCAGTTTCTATAAATGAATAATTCACAGCAAAAAATACCATAAGTACTCATTTTATATCCGTGACAAGTAAAATACATATTGCATTACCTCTATAAAATACATGTAACATCCCCCCTGAATTCTGGAAATCTATAAAAAAGCTGGACATACTGGCCTAATTAGTGCTATCAGTAGATAGGCTGGTTTTTTAAGTCTATCTGTTCTACAAATATTGCTGTAACTTTTGCATGAATATCCATTTATTCTACCTATCTGGCAAATGAAATCTGTGTGAACTTGGGCTAGTTTAAAGTAAAAAACTTTCTAGTCTATATAACAGTTGTATAACTTTAAATGAAGGGCAGTGAGATTAATCATCAACCAGAATATTTAAAAATAAGACCGCACACTTAATCACTTCCGAGGTAGAGATTGTAACATAGTCAATTGGATAATACAAATAGCAGCCCTATATTCTGCCTGTTAGAGCAAATGAAGGGAAAATACGGTTGCAGGGAAGATTACAGTTCAAAATTAAAATTTAAAAAGTGTGAAATTATTCAACATTATGTAGAAAAAGCCTCAAACACGATCATTCCTGTCTTAATGCTCGTTCATGGAATTAATTTGTATTTTATCCCATGATTTAGAACTGAGTCATCATTTGTCTAATTTACTATATCAGGATCACTCCTTTTAATACCACCATGTACAAATATTAAAAAACTCTTATGCAAATAATCATGTTTAAATAAGAAAAAGCTATTAATTCTCATAGGCTTTGAATTCAAAATATGATTGACTCTACATGAGTTGTGTCACTATGCATCTAATATATAAATAATCAGAGTTTCTTTCATAAGATAAGCCATATCTCACTGATGAAAGGGGAACATCTAAGAAAGAATTTGCCCTCAAGTCTTTGAGCTAGGTGGTCATTGGCCTACTATGAGTAATTACATAAATGTAACAAAAAGAACTGAAAGCTAAGTGATAATTTTATAAACATACTTTTTTTTTTTTTTTACAAGTGTCATTTTCTATAATTTTATTATTCATACTGCAGCCTCAAAACAATGACAATGGAATTCAGGTAATAAAAGCCAGATTCACAAATTGCAGCTTATTGTATGCAATCACTGTCTGCATTATAAAGAAACTTTGCTTTCAGTACCTTAGGGTCATACATTAAATTTCTTACAAGCAGTAACTTTTATCTAGGAAGTATAATACAATTTTTACAGTGTGTTTCCTGTGCATTATGTACTTGAAAAGCCATGGAAAGCCCAGTTTGATATAACCAGCCAATCTTGTTATGCTTTGACTTAAAGGTGACTACAATTACTTCACAACATAAAACAAGAATTTTACAAAACCTTTTTTTAAAGGGTTTGACTTGGATTGGGTGGAGCCCAAAGACTTGTATTTAAGAGTCTGGCATATCAGCCTTACTAAGTGCAATAGCCAATTCAAGGTCTTCCTGTTCTTGTCTTCGCAATCGAGCCAGCCTCTCCTGCTCTGCTTTCTCACTCTCTCGCTTTGCCCAGGCCAGCTGCTGCTCCTCATTTCCAAACTAAAAAATAAAAATGGAAACTTGGTTAATAAACAAAAGAAATATACAATAAGACAGCAGAATAAGTATGCAACATGCAGTAGATCTAAATCATTAAGAAATGTGCATCAAGTAACAAGACGTATAAGGCTATCACTTTTAGGTTGAAACCAGAAATAAACTCATTGGTTTCCCCACTCCATTCACTGATCTTTTTACTTAATACCTTCCTCCTCCCACCCAAGGCATAAACTTTTCATGTTGATGTTATCCTGCCTGAATCCAGGTCCCAAATGCATACAAGAAAGTGACCAGAAGATCTGGGGATAGAGAGGAACTCTCTTCCAAGTAATTTTGCCCATTGATGTAGTTTGAGGGTATAACAGCCTACATCCATACTAAAGATGCATAATGATGTTAGCCTCAAGCTCACAAAAATTGGAAGCTATTTACTGATATGCCACTACACTGTGAAGTGTTTTCTGTAAATGGTGATACATGTTAATAATGAACCTGGAGACTGCAGATTTGTGGGAAGTTTCACCATCCGATCAAAAGTAAAATTCTGCTTTTGCAATTGTCTATAAAATAAATGCAGAGTTTTTCAGGCAGTACAGTAGCAAACAATATAACAGAATCCAAATGAATTTTGCAACAAACACTAAAGAAATAAAATACATTTTAATATTCATCTTATATCTTTTTTTTAATATTATCAAATAATTTCAGTACATGGAAGCAATGTGCAAAATTATTCCAATAATAATCATCCCTAATATTACACAGAGTTTCACATATTAAAGAAGTGGACATTAAAAACTGATTGCATTGGATTTTGTATAAAATGTGAGAAATATTATTTTCTTATCAAAATAACATTTTAATTTACTTTTAAATAAAATCAGTGATTAGTTTTTACTGTTTATTCTTTAAGGGCGCACTGTCCAGCAAACACGCACACTAGTATTTGCAAAACTAGTACTTAGTTTTGTATTATTTCCACTGTTTAAAAAATTGCTCTGATACTTATTTGAATGTTCAGAAAAATGTAATATTTTGATTTGTTAGAAGGGAAAAGCAGTGCATAGAATTCTAAATTTCACCTTTGGTTGAATCATATCTGTATAAACTGTGAATACCACCTCCCTGGTCCATAAGACAAGACATATCTTTGAATGCAGCACAATACATAGTTGCACTGGCTTATTTTGCTACAGCATCCATTACAAACTTTGTCTTATTCATATAGGCCTCAATTCAGGAAAGCATATGCTTAACTTTAAATAATAAATAATAAATATGCACTTATCTAATTTATTATATGTCTCGTGTACATTTTCCCAAGAATCTACCTTTCCATTACACACTATATCCATGCTTCATATTATTTTTAAACAAACGTATAAGATTCACATTATTAATTTGGACCTGCAAGAAATGTAATCTATGTCCAATTCTCTGATCTTTTTAGTTAAACTGTATTTTGTCTTTATGTTATCCTGGCTCTTGGCAGTTCCTCCTGCTATTACTGCTAAAAAATTAATGTCATGAAAGCAAAGCTAGTAATACAAGCGCATTGCATCTTAGCAACTTGACTTTTGAAACCAAGAAACGCAGTCCATTCCTACTATAATTTATTTCACTGAATAGTTGATAAGTAAGGCTTAAAAGCTCACTAAATTGTAAATATATGATTTTCAAGACAATGAGTGAAACCCTGGCCACAATGAAGTCAAACTACGTGGGGCCAGAATTTCACCAAAGTTTCTTAACATTCAAAAGAAAATCCTAGGGATCGGTGTTAGGGTGAAATTATTGTTACTATAAAGGTTTTAGAGATATAATGAACTTCAGCTAATCACTTTTGGTCTCAGATACTTTTTCAAAATGTTGAAAAAATAAGTTTACCAGTGGTGTTCATTCCTTAGGATAAGATGCATATTTCTAAAGACTTTTCTAAAAACAAACATGTTTATTTCATACATATCTGAAATCATGGTGTGTGATTAGAAAAGCTTACTAAAAGAGTGAAGTGGATTCAAGACAAAGCAAATCTGGATTTCTGACAAGTGTGGAACTCTTGATGCTTGATTGACATTTTTACCTTATCATAAAGTGCTAGCATGATCAAACATATTTCAAAAGCATACTTTTGTATCAATATAAAGATCTCTATTTATTATGTAAGTATAATTTATAATCACCACCAGATTAAAAGAAGTTATTGTTTTTAGAATTTAAACAACATAAGAACGGCCATACTGGGTCAGACCAAAGGTCCATCTAGCCCAGTATCCTGTCTTCTGACAGTGGCCAATGCCAGGTGCCCCAGGGAGAATGAACAGAACAGGTAATCATCAAGTGATCCATTCCCTGTCGCTCACTCAAATTTTGATTGTACTTCTTAAATACTTAAGTCACATGGGTTCTGAAAGTTCAAGTCTGTCTAAATGAACCTTAAATGTTCAGTGGTGGAACGTATAACCTAACAATTCAATATCATCACTGTTTTATGTGCAGATTGCCCATAAAAATCCATTTTACTGAGCTAAAAATAAATCAGTATAACATTATTATTGCTGTCCAGTTTTCAACAAAAGCTAATGTTGAAAGAAAGTTCTCACACAAAGATTTAATATGCATTATCACAAGTACTTTCATTTGGTACAAGGTATCTGAAAACAACACTCAAATAATAAAGTATTGATATATTTTTCAAAATATTAGAACAAGTACATTAATGGCCTAGTATAAGTGGAGGGAAGACAAATCATCTGAAGGAAAAATATGTCTAATATGTGACAAAACTCTATATGCATTGAATAAAGAGCAATCTTTGAGCTTAGTTCTGAATGATCTGTTCCTTGAAAATGAAAACATGCTTTCTATCAATTGTTTGCAGTGGTGTTGTAGCCATGTTGGTTCCAAGATATGACACACACAAAGTAAGTGAGGGAATATCTTTTATCGGACAAACTTCTTTTGGTGGCAGGGAAAGATTGTCCCTTTAACCAGCTTCTGTTGGTGGAAGGGACAAGTTTTCCCTTCCACCAAAAGAAGCCTCACCTGGCTTGTCTTTTTCTGTTGATTGTAAGATGATTGGAATTTTGCAAATTTTTCTATAAGTTATAAATTAGAAATATCTGAAAAACGAACTAACAAAATGTTTTGTCAGCTCCCAAGACTCACGTTTTATGTCAATCCAAAAGTCAAGAATGCAATGGAATCACACTCATTAAATCCAATGGATAAGAACAACTCAGTAATTCAAACAACAACAACACTAGAATAACAATTAAAAAACTAAAGGAAATCCTCAACTTCTCTTTGCTTGTAATCATGAAGAATTCCAGCTAATCAACATGGCAATTGCAGATTCTACAGCTCCACACTTCATGTCAGAAAACATACTGTAAATGGAATTGTTTGGAATTTTCATAATTGAGAACAGGATCCTCCAACCAACAGATAAGCACAATCCTTTCCCTGGTTTATGAGATATCTGGCTTACTTATGACTTCACAAAGCAAGAGATGAAGCATTACTAAGCGTGGCAATGTGATCCTGTGTTGTACACAACCAGAAAGAAAATAATGTTGAATAGAACAGGGAAACAAATAAACCGCTCTCTTTTTAAAGGAGCACTTAGTGAAGAGATTTCTCAGGGCAATAGAGAGCATTTACAAATGCAAGCTTAAATTTGTTTCATCAGACTAAATTTTGTCCAGCTACAAGAGTTAACCTAAGCTATGACCAGCTAAATGATAAATGGTTTTTCAGATCCTATTTTTTCTACTTTCCAAGATTGATCCTATCTCTTACAACCCTGATGGCACAGGGGCATAAACACAAACTTAAATGGAATAAATGACACTGGTTAATCATTTGGTATAAATCACTGATGACTTACTCAAGCCTGCCAACTAAGAAATATTTGTACTCTGTCAATACAATAATCACTGTTGGGTAACAGTCATTCCATTTTTATGCTTAGACATTACATCCTTGTTCCCAAAAACAGAAACTAAGTACCATTCAAAAAAACTGCAGATAATGCAAGCTCTGTGTCTGACTTTTATTATGTCACCATTTTGTATACTGTCTCAGAATTTAACTGTGTACCAACTTTCAACAGACTTTTGCTAATTATGGTAAAAGTTTAATAATATTTTGAGCTTTGATATTTTCAGATAAACTAAAGAATTGAGGGCAACTAAAAAAATATGCACAGAGGACCTCAGCTAAACATATATCAGGTTGGAGAATGATACACATTTTACTGTGAATTGAAATACTGGGGAAAACTGTTTAAAATTAATACCACTTGAGATAAAACTTTTTAAATAAAAACCAAACACCTACTTAACAGTGAAATATGCCCACCAGATTTAAAAGAATAGACTGAGTTGGTAATTTTATTGTGTGGCAATGCAACCCAGAATAAAAAACTTAAACACATGAAAGAAGAAAGAAGCTGGAGGCTTTGTATGGAACATATTTTCTATTCACCACCGGTAGCATTTAGAACAGCCATTCTAATACTACATTTGAAATCATTGTAAATGTATCTGCCAACACTAGAAACAAAGCCAGGCTTTTTGAAAACCTGGTACTTACTCCTGGAAAGGCACTTGGCTTTGCTGTAAGACCTTTTGATCTTTTCTAATGGGGTGCAATATGGATGTTAATATACTGGTTCTACAAAACAGACCTTCGTTTGCTTTGTCTAACAAGGGCTTCTCTACATAAGAATGGCCCTACTTGGTCAAACCAAACATCCATCTAGCCCAGTATCCTGTCTTCCGACAGTGGCCAGAGCCAGGTGCCCCAGAGGGAATGAACAGAACAGGTAATCATCAAGTGATCCATCCCCTGTCACTCATTCCCAGCTTCTGGCAAACAGAGGCTAGGGACACCATTCCTGCCCATCCTGGCTAATAGCCATTGATAGACCTATCCTCCATGAATTTATCTAGTTCTTTTTTGAACTCTGTTATGGTCTTGGCCTTCACAACATCCTCTGGCAAGGAGTTCCACAGGTTGACTGAGTGCTGTGTGAAGAAATACTTCCTTTTATTTGTTTTAAACCTGCTGCCTATTAATTTCATTTGTTGACCCCTAGTTCTTGTGTTATGAGAAGTAGTAAACAACACTTCCTTATCTACTTTCTCTACTCTAGTCATGATTTTATAGACCTCAATCATATTTCCCCTTAGCTGTCTCTTTTCCAAGCTGAAAAGTCTTATTAATCTCTCCTCATAAAGAAGCCGTTCCATACCCCTAATCATTTTTGTTGCCCTTTTCTGAACCTTTTCAAATTCCAATACATCTTTTTTGAGATGGGGCAACCACATCTGCACACAGTATTCGTGATGTGGGCGTACCATGGATTTATATAGAGGCAACATATTTTCTGTCCTATTATCTATCCCTTTCTTAATTATTCCCTGCATTCTGTTTGCTTTTTTGACTGCCGCTGCACACTGAGTGGATGTTTTCAGAGAACTATCCACGACTCCAAGATCTCCTTCTTGAGCGGTAACAGCTAATTTAGACCCCATCATTTTATATGTATAGTTGGGATTATGCTTTCCAATGTGCATTGCTTTGCATTTATCATGAAATACATAATCAGTAATTGAAACAAAATTCAACTAATAATTTTCACTCTCTCTCCTATATGTCTCTTTATGATTCCAGTGCATACAGAAAACATTGTGACAGGATTGTCAGAACTTTTTCACAAACAGTTACAAATACTATATGGAATCCTTTGTTTTAAGGATTTACTTTTCAGGATACGGTGAAACTGCTATATAAATGTCTTTCAACAATTATTTCTGAGGAATTTTTACATCCTGGCTTCCAAAAATCAATTACAAAACAGCCTCCATGCAACAAAAACAGTACACAGATTCTGCTACAAATATCTTGAGAGTAAAGGCACACTGTACTAAAATAATTTAAAAGAAAACAAACCCTTTTAAAATTGAGTATCAAACTCAAAACTCCTTTATTATTGAGAGAAAATGCCTTTTTATACAGAAATATTAATACAGAACTACAATGGGGACAGCATGAAGGTATTAAGACAGAAGCCAGTGGACAGTAGGTTTGCAATTAAAACAAAAAAACTAAGAGTTTGCGGCAAGCAGAGTAGAAAGTGGTTTGCTCAGAGACAATGAATTAACTTACAGAGCTGAAGTCTGCAAACCCCAAGGAAGAGTCTTTAGAAGTTTTACTTGAAGAGGAGGGAGCAAATGGATCTTTTCCACTAAACGGGTCCCCAAACCCCTTTTTAGTTTGAAACGGGTCACTGCTCTCAGCCCCAAATGGCTGGAATGGATCATGGGGCTTGGTAAAATCTGCAGACCCGAGCTGGTTTACAGGAGTACTTTTACCTGGAAAGTTCAGGAGAAGAAAAAACAAGGAGAAAAAGAGAGGTTACTTACCATGGAAAATGCAAATCCCTAAGTAGGAGATTGTCCTTCATGCACTTTTACTGTAATATCATCCTTTCTTCTTGGAATAATCTAAAATTTAACCTGATATCACAGCACCCATTATCCCTGCAAAATGTCTCAACAGTTGTTTCTCTCTTCATAGATTTTCATAAATGTTATTTATAAACACTGGCAATAAATTAATCTAGATTTATGAAAATACTATTGACAAAATGTAAAAAGATAGAAGACCAATATATAAAGGCATTTGATCACAAATATTTGTCAATTATGACTTGTACTTAACTTCACTTGATTAAAGGTAGAAACATTTTAGTTTGATTTTGGGTCTTTCGTTAAATAAGAATGAGCACTTAGGGCCAGGTTTTAAAGGTATTTAGGGACCTAATGCCTAACAACTTTAAAAATCTGGCCTTTAATGCTTTACATTTCCAAACACTGAACAACTATGTTAAACAATCAGATTTTCATAAACAATTACTATTATCTGTGTGTGTGGGAATATATATATATATATTTTTTTTTTTTTTTTCTCTTTTCCAGAACTGATTCATCCATCCACATTTGCAGTGTACGGTATATGCACAATGAGGAAAATAAGTTGGTGAGGAAACAAAGAATTGTTTAATTGTGTTTGACTGTGTAACCCTTACCCTTGTTAAGCACTTATTCTTATAAGCATTGTCACTGACTTTAATGAAGTAAATGGTATTACTTGTGTAAGTGCTGTCAAGCCTGGATAAAGGTTCCATATTCTAACCTTGATATTAAATATGCATTAACATTTTTGCAAGGGCAATTTCCTGAGCTAAATAATAAACCAGATAAAAATAAAAACTCACATAGGCTCCTAAGCTAGCACTCCTCACAGATGTACAAATAAACCTTAACTCAGCTCCCCTAGAAAACAAGATCTGACTTGACCCTCCTTGGTATAAAAGTCAAATCAATTACAAAGTGCATGGAGAAATGTAAAGAGAACTCCAGGAAGAGATTCCAAATGATAAAAAACAGTACAAATTAGGGCTCATCAATACAAAACTTAGTTCACAGCAAGCTGGAGTGTAAATCTACCCAGCACTAGCCTGATGTGCACTGTATTCATGTGGAATCTGCTGCTGTGCACTAAAAGTTCACAGTTTCTGTGCGCTCTGATCTACCTTGCTTTGAAACAGGAGTAGACTATGTTCTTGTCTACACAAGAAAAAAAGCGCGCATTAATTCTCGGAGTAGTCCAGGATGGACCTTTTAGTGCATGGTAGGAGGGTCCACATGGATACTTAGGGCTCGCCTACACTCTGAAGTTAATCTGAATGAACGAAAGGTGTGAATTTAACATGAATGAGAGCGTCCACATAGGAGTTTAATGCAGAGTTTACATTAGAGGACTATATTAATATGAACTAGGAACCTTTTAGTTCGCATCCGCAGCATCCACACAGTGCAGCACTTTAGTCGGAACTGCAGGGCAGTGTAGACAAGCCCCAAGTGTTTGTATAGCCCTTTTTTAATGCCCTTGGTGCATATAAAACTATGAATTCCAGACCTTCCTTATTTTCTTAAAGCTCTTTTATCCAAGTACCACATAGATCAAATTTTCCTTAGTTTATGAAATCTGATGGGAACAAAGACATTTACTATCAGCTACTGCTAAGAAAGATAAAGAAGACTAGAATACCTGGTATTCTCAGATGGTTTGCCCATTCAAAGTAGTAACCAGGCCCGCAAGATAAGGTCTATTTTGACTATTAAAATCATTTGTTTGGAATCATCCAGTCCTTTGAATTGTAACTTAATATGAGTTCTGTAATACATTCACTCCAGGATGCCCTTATATAAAAATAAGAATTGAGTTCAAGCTCCAAGTATTTTAGAGGATATAAAAACATGCTTTATGATACGTAGGTGAGTCTGAGAGAGAGTCTTATGCCCTCTCAGAATGGACAGTGACTCAGTAGGAGGTGCTGATGACTATTATTCAGTGCACACAACATTTGGAGAAAATTAATGCAGATAACAACAACAGGGGCTGTCTCAGCTAAAAAATTTAATTCCACAACAATATAGTACTGTATTGTATGGTTCAGATTAATCTTATTTTCTTTTTACTGTTGACTACGTAAAAAAATGTAAAAATATATTGTCAAAGCTTTAAAATTAACACATTCCAATGTTAACTTATATCAAAATCAAATATTTTCTAACATGTCACAGTCACTTGCCCTCATTAGCTGTACAATAAGTTCAAACTTTTTAAAAGTGAGGTTTTTTTAGTTATGAGAAGGCAACAAAAAAAGAGGATTACAACACTTTTATGCAACCTCCATGCAACAGCAGAGGTTGCAAAAAACAACCCCCCCGTCCCCTAGACATATACTAGTTCCTTGAAACTTTCCAAACAAATAAGTATGAGAAATCTGATCCAAAAGGGAATTTATAAGATGCTAAAAAACATAGGTTAGGATGGAATAGGTTTTATACCCTTAACTACAGAGTTGCTACAGCAACAGTACCATTTTACAATGATTCTACATAAAGAGAACTCTTTTGGTATGCCATTTGAATTTCAGAAAGTTATAGCATCAGAAACTAGTTCCAGTAATTCATAGCCCATTGAAATTTTATTAATATTTTGCATCTGCATTTCCTAGTAAATAGGGTGGAAAAATTATCATCTTGACAAAAATACTTATTGGCGACTCCTAAATATTCTGAAGTTGTTTATAAAGGTATAGAAAGATATTGCTGTTTTAGGCATTCTGAGACAATCAAAATCCCCGTACTGACAAGTGATATCTAATACTTAGTGGCGGTCAAAGAAGCTCATCATCTGCACTTAAATAACCTGGGTACAATCACTGTTCAGAGAGTCCAGACTGAGACTGAAAAAGAACATGGACCTCCTGCCCTTCAATTCTTTATAAGTGCCAAGGTATGGCAGAAAAAAATGGATTTGTTTGCAATTTTGCTAGGTTCCTCCTCTGATTCTGCTCATCCAGTTGGACCTTGAGGAAGAGTGCTCATGGCAAGTTCTTTATATTCCCTATATTGCACTTCTAGTTAATACAACAGATACTGGATGCTGTTTATAAATGTCAACTTCAGGTTTCAGCCTCATGTTGGATATACTGGTCAGCCAATATCTTTTTAAAAACAAGGCTGATCGAATCAGCAGATTGTCATCAAGGTAAGGAAATTACACAAATTATACAAGAATTAACAGCAGTATTTGCTTTCCTTACTTCTAATATGGACCTTCTTTCATGACCTTTGCCAGTTTCAGATTATCTTTGCACTCCCCTAACCCCCACCTCATTATATTCATAACACATCCCACTCTTGGCCACATCTGATGGGAGATCTCTCTCTCACATACACCCATGCAAGTCTATTCATTAAAAAAATACAGAACTCTGCATTTGGAATATTACTGTTACGAGATAAAAATTGTCATTTGTTGAGTTCTTCAACAGTCCAGGCTCTACAGACAAGAGGATCTTACATGCAAACACAATTTTATTTTGTAAAAGAATTAATTTTGGCTACAAACAAAATTGGAATATTTAGGTTTTTGAGATTCAGGCTGTCCTTGAACAAGTCCCCTTAAAAGTGTTAGTTTTAGTTTGCTCTCTAACCCCAAATACTGGATACCATCAGTCAAATTCTCCTTAGTTGCACTTGTGCATTTCCATTTAAGTCAGAGGGCTGCAAGGATACACATGAGAGGAGAATTTGGCCCTATAGCTTCTAATACCAAACCTCACTGGGCAGATTTGTAAAGAGGGAGCTTGCTCCATTTTAAGTGGTCTTTTCTTAGCTGTTAGATTTTCTGTTGCTGAAATCACTGTTTGGAATCAATAACTGGAATTGTGGTCCCAGGTCTTGCAACTTATTTGCTCACTAAAACTGTTGTTTCTAAACGGTCTGCTTTAATGTTTTGCATGAAGCCCCATGGTGGTTTCAGAGCACATGTGAAGAGCATTCGGGTTTCTTGTGCTTCATATTTAGCTCAGATCACAAAAGAATGAATCTGCTACAAAAGGAAGTGTCACTATGAATACTATGGAGTTACTGTTAACTCAGAAGTCTTCAATTTCACTTTATGTATGCTGTTTTCTTCAGTTTTTGTATTAAACAAACTGATCTCAAGACCGTTTTAATTTGGTAATTTATTTTGAAGCAACACATGGCAAAGATGGAAAAGGCCTGCTTCTATCCTGCAACACCCTTTATAGGCAGTGCTCACCTTGGATAAATCAATCCCAGTGACCACTTACAGGTGATCGATGTTCTCCAGAGAAGGCTCTTGTGAAGGCCCTCCACCTGGCAAATATGCTCTGTTTCTGAAAGCTGGCAAATGTTTGCTTTATTGAATTAGGTCTTTCAATGTACTCGTTTCCTTCTTACCACTGGCCTCCAATTAATAATCTTATCATTGGCACTCAAATGCTTCCCTTTGTAATGCAGCATGTGCTAAATTCTGTATTGATTTATAGACAGTTGCACTAGGTACTTAAGTAAATGAACACACGGGGTGCACAGTATGTCTTTGGCCTTACATGTGTGCAATTACAAGAACCCAGGCTGGTACGAGAAGCATGGTGCAAATTTTTATACTAATACAAACAGACAAACCCCCCCCCAAAATTCCCAATAAAATTAACAGAACAAACCAAACAATGTTAACAGAAATATTGGTAAACATATGTTGTTAATGATGATTTAGTAAAGAGGACAGTTTCAACTTTAATTCCTTGGAGATTAAATAAATGTGCAGTTTTACAATGAAATTCATATAATAAAATGCCTTTTCAGGTTTGGAAGTAGGAAAATGCAAATAAACATTTGCAGTTCTTTCTTATTATGTTAGTATTTTAGCTAACAGTTTCAGGGAAAAAAGCTTTACAAAAAGCAAAACAGGTCCTACTCTGAAACCACAGCAGTTTCAGCAGTTACCCAAGTGGTGCACCTAAACCACACAGAGGACTCACTTCAGCAAAAAGATGATGAACAAAATGGTTTACCACAGTAAATGCTGTTAACTTAATAATGAACTCCACCCATACTAAGCGCTTATCTTAATTTCATACCCCAAGACCAGCTTTAAGGCAAGTGACATGGGTGGTTGTTTAGAGGCAGCACTGGAGTTCAGGGTGAATATTTATTCTCGGTATCTTACTGAGGCAGCACTGGTGTAGTGTGCTATTATAGAATTTGGCTTATCAATGAAGCAGTGGAATGGAGTAGCAACACATTTATGCAGAAGTGAAGACCTTGATCTTTTCTGTTAGATTTTGTTAGATTGTCCATTTAGGGTCTGAGCCTAACATTTCTCTCAGAAATACAAAAACAATAAAAAAGATATTTTACTGTATTACACGATAAAGAGCATGTGACCATATAATTATAATAATACATATACACACGCGCACACGGGGTAGAGAATTAAGGTTACACATATCACATTAAATTTAGCAGAGCCTGATTTAAGCGCTTATATATGCAACTTTAAATGTACCCGAAGTAGCTTTTTGAGTAGAACTTTCTAGGGTGGAAAAAATAATAAAGAGTAGAAGGTTCACTATCCAGGATTTCAGATTTCTGCTAGTTTGTAGAAAAATTGGCAGTAATGAGTGTAAAATCCATAATTTGGACACTACTTGCGACAGTACCTGGATTCCTGTCTCATGCAACTCAGATATGCAAGAGGAAGCCCCATTCATGCAAGCCTTGGGGACTATGGAGTTTGTAAAGTGCATCACAGCATGGCTCCTCCTTAGCACTTTACCAACTGCTCAGTAGTCTGTCCTAACTTGTTTCTAAGCAGCTAAATTATCCACCCAGTCCACAGATGTGGAATGCACCTTTCCTTAGCTGGCCACTTTACAAGCTTATAGAAAAAGGAGTACAAATGCACTACACATTTTCAGTATGTGATCATAACTCAGTAAAACCAAAACTAATTTTTTCAGAACACTCAGACATTTCTCCTCAGCAAGGGCTATTTCCTTGACATATTTCAGACTCTCAACTATTTTGGCTGTAGAGCTGTTCATAAAATGAAAAAAATATATATACATTTCCCTCCCTCTCCTTGTACTCAAAATTTTTGTAACCACTTTTACTTAAACTTAACAAAACAAAACAGGTACCCCTTTGAAAGACATTAGACTTGAAAAAAATTATTTGGAAAAGTGAAAATTTCCAAAAGTTATGAACCTTTGAAAAGAGGAGGTTAGAACAGAAATCATTATGCAACCTTGACTATAAGTTGTTACTGCTGTACATTTTGTTACGATGGGGAAAAATGAACAGGTAAATTATCTTCTGAACAACTTGCTTCATCAATTAGTACTGAACTATCATCTTCAGTGTAAGAGATCATCATAAACAACAGAATCAAAACGTGAATGGAATTTCTAGTTTGTGGCTGGGCCAGCTGCTCCACCCATGAGTCACTTATCCTACACAACAAGGGATGCCTGTATTGTAACCTAACTGTCAGGTCTTCTGGAAATCATGAAAAAAATATGCCTTCCTGTCAGTCACCAACTCTAAAGCTGAGGTTCCTGCTCACAGCCGCAAAGGAGGAGGAATTGAGGTGACTGGGCACCACCTTTTTATAATCATAGGCACCAACTTACAGAGCCATGAGCAGGCATCCACGCTATTCCAAACATGCATCCAGAAGGTTTCAAAGCTCTCCAAAACCAGAGGTACTTAGCTATGAGTGGGAATAAGGTCAATACCTTTTTTGGTTGAGGACCTAATTAAATAAAGCCATTTTATATTCTTCCTGCCTCCATCCATGTGGTTTGAATAAACACAAGTAAATAAAGTACTGCTGCAAGTAAAGAGGAACATAAAATTTTAGTATTTGCTTTTGTCTTGTTAATCAATTTGCTCAGTGTAAATTCTTTATTTCAACTATACTACATAATTAATAATTAATTGTTTCACATCGAAAACAAGTATTGTCTTCTTAAAAGTAATCTGAAGAAATACATAGGCCAAAGCCTGTGCCGAGTGATAATGCACTGGATGCAAGTCAGCAAAGAATTTTGCCTAAATAATAAAAATCTGATAAGAGCTCAGATAAGCCTTTTGTATTAAGTGTTCAGGCAATTAAGATTTTTATTAAAAATATGGCTAATTTTTAAGTACATTAGGCTAATGTATCCACAGGACATATAGCATTCAACCTTGGTTTTCAATATTTTACCAAGAAATTGAACAAAATTTTGTCCTAATTTCCATCCAATTGAGAGAGATAGGAGAGGAAAAAACACTACTAAAAGTGTTCTTGTGCAATGCAAAAGGCAGTGCTGACCTAAGGTCCTTACCCCTTTTGTACACTGAGAGTACTAAATCCTGAACTATTTTTACAGGTCTAAAAGTTTTAGAAGACGTCAAATAGTCAAACCATAAAATACCTTAGATTTAGAGAAGTGACATTTGAAAAATAGCTATATTTATCATTAACATAAAGGAGGAGGAAGCTGCAAATATAGAAGAGAGCAACCAATGTCAGAATGGTCTAGATAAACCTGATATGTATATACACCTCTACCCTGATATAATGTGACCCGATATAACACGAATTTGGATATAATGCGGTAAAGCAGCGCTCCAGGGGGGCGGGGCTGCGCACTCCGGCGGATCAAGGCAAGTTTGATATAACGCGGTTTCACCTATAATGTGGTAAGATTTTTTGGCTCCCGAGGACAGCGTTATATCAGGGTAGAGGTGTATATACATACCAGTACATCTCTATTCATTCGTCCACTATAGCTCCTGTGTTCACATTTTCTCTCAAGAGAAATTCACACTTGGGATGTTAAAACTGGTACATCTGCCCCCTAAACAGCCCATAAGAGCCATGTAGCATATGAACTGAACAATAATGGAAACAGCTGATCCTAGGGACTATCTTCCCACACCTCCAGCTCTTGGGAGCTCTTTTCTGTGGTTGACATAACCCGTTCCAACTAACTTACATGTGTTGAAGCTATGGCAAAGCCCCTGTCTTCAGTGTTAGGGAAGTATCTTTCCTGCAGATGATGGAATAATGTACACAACTGAATTTGGAGTTTGCAGAATAGTCTGATAAAAATATGGTTTAAATTGTATTTAAAAGATTCTTGACACATTTTTTACACATTGCAAGGTTCAGATACCATCTGCATTCATCTGCCAGCTCAAGAGGTGAGGAAAAGGTCACATAGGACCTGATCCAGCTGCTACTGAAATCAATGGGAGACTTTACTGCCTTTATTGGCAGTAGGATAGGGTCTTAATGCTTTGAAATTGAAAGAAATGTAAGAGAGACTCAGAATCAAATATGTTTAATAAATCTGCTTTGGAAAGGTCAATTATTTATTTTATTGTCCATGTAAGCTCTGGTCCTGAAAAGGGAAGCGCTTATGCAGACCTTAATGCTGACACTGAATCCTGTGGAAGCCAACAGAGCTCCAACAAGTTGATCCCTTTGAAGGATCAAGGTCATACTTAGTTGAAGCCAACTCAGCGGGAGGTTCACAGTTTTTGTCTTCTCAGGATTTCTTGTGATATTTTGACAGCTCAGAAATAATACCAATTATAAGAACAACGTGGGAACGGAATTAAAGTCCTTCACTCAAAGGCAGAGGTGCTAACCACTAACCTTTGAGATACCAGTTTATACATACAGTTTCCATAGTAGACAAGACTCACAGATACAGAATGAAAAAAAAATCTAAAATCTTGGCTAATTTCTCTGGCTACGGTGCGGAGTCTATAGTTTTAAATTTTACCACGCATATATAAAAGTAAACAAAATATATGGCATCAACCAGTCCAGGAGAATGGGAAGTCCCACTTAATATTTATTTAAATATCTATATTTTTAAACAAATGATAGCCAAGCAACTTCTATTTAACACTGAGTTTAACACTTACTCCCTTGAATTCTAAAATATTATTATGTGATTATTTTCCAGCTATTTGTTACTTTGTTAGGGTTCCAATAAAACATGGAAGTGCGGCATACTAATGTCAAATATATTATCGCTGCAGATGTCAACAGTTAGTACCTATAAAAATAGATTAGTTATTGAGACACAAGACATTTAATTCAAATTCCAAATTTACAAAAGAGAGAAAACTAGAGAGATCAGAAATTATTTTTAAAAATTAATATTACAGGCATTAATTTATACTGCATGCTATATCAATAGCCATTTGTAAGTAGAAGGCACATTTATAAATAGATTAGATTTTTATTTCAAAATGTTATGATTTTTATATTCTTTCAAGGTTAAAAAAGTCACAATCACTATAAGCAAGCAATAAAAATGTAGAAGAGGTTGAAGGTTACACACTGGTTAGTGGTGAAGGTTCTTCCACTAATATCACTGGTTAGAAGTACTGTTAAAACCACAATGTGGAATGCATGGTGCTGCATTTAAAGGAAGTGGGTAAGGGTGGGGTGAATGCAGCAGGTCCCACGATCAAAGCACTAGAGTATTGAATTTTACTTATAACCCAATCACTGACACCCACACAGGAACTTCCTGTACTTTAAAAAAAATCTGTTTCTCTCTTTTTTGCAATCAACAACTTTTACCTAGAAACTAGTTAGCGGTGAACTCTGACTGATTTCAATCTGCAGTTCATTGCAGAAAACATGTAATTGTTAATCTGTGAGAACCTGCAGACAGCACATTTTAACTGACAGGTTTCAGTGGATCAGCTTTTAATTTCCTCCTTTTTTAATTACAGGTAAGTTCTACAGGATCCAGTACTAGCATAAAAAATACACAATGCCTTAAAGTTTGTAGCACTCAGTATTACTAATCAAAGAGCTACTTACAACAGGAGAATAAAAGATAAAATTAAGTGTATTTGTAAATCTACAAATGATATCAAGATAGTAGAAGGATTTTCTAAAAGCATTTACAATACAATTCAAATTGCTCACATGTGGCACCTTTCATCCAAAATATCAAGTAATTTACTGTCTATTAGTCAAGAATGAACACAACCCTGATTTGCATTGAACAGGCAAAAAACTAACTCTGATAGCCCCTTAAACTAGGCTCAGGGACAGGTCCTCCTTTTATGTGTGTAGGATAAAAATAAGGCTAATAAAGGACGGTCTAAGAAACAACTTCAGGGAAACAATTTAAAGAGGTTCTTTTAAAAAGTGGGGAGGGATGAAATTATATGGATTTCAGGGAGGTACATGACCTGCACTATAGGGCCCACCACAGTATGCTGTGTTTGCCTGCCCTTTTCAGATGCAAGAGCAGTGACCCCAAACAATGGGCTATATATGAGAAGAAATACCTGCCAGTACAGTACAGTGGGAAGCAGTTAATTTTAAAAAGATTTGGGGGTCATGGTGAATAATCAGCTGAACATGAGCTCCCAGTGTGACGCTGTGACCAAAAAAGCTAATATGATCCCGGGGTGCATAAACTGAAATCTCAAAGAGGAGGAGAGAGGATATTTGACACTGGTGCCACTGCTGCTGAATACTGTGTCCAGTTCTGGTGTCCACACTTCTAGAAGGATGTTAATACATTGGAGAGGGTTCAGAAAAGAGCCTTGAGAATGATTAAAGGCGTAGAAAACATGCCTTATAGCAAAAGACTCAAAGAGGTCAATCTATTTAGTTTAATAAAGAGAAGGTTAAATGGTGACTTGATTACAGTCTAAATATCTACATGGGGAACAAATATTTAATAATGGGCTCTTTAATCTAGCAGAGAAAGGTATAACATGATCCAATGGCTGGAAGTTGAAGCTAGACAAATTCAGACTCAAAATAAGGCATACATTTTTATTGTGTAACAATAAATATGGCCTGTGTTATACAGGACACCATACTAGATGATCACAATAGTCCCTTCTGGTCTTGGAAACTAATTATCCATTTACATGTATAAATATGTCTTTTTACAGGTGCATTTCTGGAGACCCCTTTGAAATCCCTTACCAAAGACAGAAGATCAAGGAGAGTCTAGTGACAGTACTCACATATCACAGTGACAGAGAGCATTCCAGTTTCAAACTAATTTATGTTTAATGAGATATAATGGGAAATTAATACAAGGGGCGTGATTAAATATAACAAGTTGAACACAGGCTATGGACTCGTTATAGCAGAAAGTTCACCAAGAACAAGATACGGTCTGAGGGGGCACGTCAGGTGATTCTGAGCCAGCCAGCACAGATCCAAAAGCGGATATCAGACCAGGCTAGATAATGAATGTGCTGATTCACTGCCTTTCTAGGGCAGCCTCCACAAGATGGGCTCCAACACTCCTTAGACAGAAACCAGTGGGGAAGGCAGTGGTGACATTGCTGCTGGCCTCTGCTGGGATGAATCACCTTCCTAGTGCAGCTGCCCCTGCAGGGACAGGGGCAAGTCAATGCATACCACCCCTGTGCCTGCAGAGGTGAATCTGGCACAAGACCAATAATTTTGCACAAATCAGTTCAGTTCAAGTAGAAATCATAGTGTTCGTGTCCTCTAGCTAAGGATAGCTAGAGACCTTTTATTGGTACTTTATTTTTTCTGAATAACGAAGGGATAAGGTACATACAAACCACGTAAGTACTTTTCACACAATGTTCGTGTGTTTTTCTTATCAACTACATGATAAAGGAAGAGTATAAACTGACAGTAATAAGACCAAGTTTTAGATTTGTCTGATCTGAACTGATATTTGTTCACCTCTTAGAAAGATCTTTACCACATACTTGTTTTTGAATTAAACGGACTAACGAGCAAGGTAAGAAACAACGGAAGTTCCTCTTCTGTTACTTGTTTTGTGAACAGGATTTCCATCATAACACTCATTTGTATCTCTTGCAAGCATCACAGAACATTACTATGTAATTTCTCATGTTTTAAGAAACCACTGATGATTGCTAGTGTGGAAGGAAGGGAGGAGTTTAACTGTGCATTAGTACGTGAGGCTCATTTGCTTTCCAAAAGAACAACTTTATTTCCTCTATAGTCTAACAGAAGAGCATTGCTCCTGGTAAATTTTCTGTCTTCACATAACAGGAGAAATGCAGATACTTAAGATGCTACTCTTTCAAAAAGCTAAATAAAAGCAATGTTATCTTGTCTAAATTCAAAATAAATTCAAATTAATGTAGCCTATTACAGCTGAAAATATAGGAAAAATAGGCAGTACTCTAAGTCAACCACCTTCTAAGGTAGTCTGCATAAAAACTTTCTTTGGGGAGAAGGAGGATACAAATCTTTGACTGCCATTCCCTGTCTTTGTTGTTAGAATTACACTGTATTTACTAGGAATAATCAAGTTTAGGCAAGAAAGACATGGAAAGAAGCCACACTTAAAAAAAACACTAAATACGCCTCATCTGTATTATCTGTTGGCCTCATTCCACTTTACAGATCCCTTTTAAATTTTGAATTATTTTGTTCAGACCCTTTTCCAGAAAGAAAGATCAAATACAATATTCTCTAATCAATAACATACTTCCTATGAAAACTGACAAAAAAATACAACACTTCACCACACGCAGCATTCTAGATGGCAAAGAGATTACCTCTTGCTGCACAGTATATTCTCTCTCACTGCTCATCAGTGTTCTGGTGGTCTGTTTTATTATATATGTAATGTTTTATTATTTCTATTTTAAATTCTTGGAAGGCTCTTAGATACTATGGTGATAGAGACCCTACAAGTAGATAGTTATGGGATTAACTGCTTCAAGGACCTTGCTAAAATCACTCAATCCTTTTTTATGGTCAGTATTAATCAATACTCAGACCTGCAATGCTCCAAAATGCCTTATCAATTGGAAACCAATTTTTTAAAGTATCTAACAGATCCTTCTGAGGAGTAAAACCAAAATGGCAGCTGAAAACTAGTGTTAGAAGATTTAATGGCTGCTATAATGCAGGATTCCATAAAGGTGGCAAGAATTAAATTTATTCCACTGTTTGCACAAAGATTTTGCTTTATTAAATAATACTTCCCAAACACTGATTCAGTCTGGGGATACAGGCATGGTTTACAATAAATGAGAATCTACAGTACCATCTGGAGTACATCCATAAGGGTGCTGCTTCTTTTTAAGTGGGGAGGTAGAGATTAGCTAACCTGCAGTGCCAACCAAATGAGCAATTCTGCCTTGTAAGTTGAATAGGTGTGAGAACTGCAAAGCAAAAGTGTCAGACAAGACCAAAATGTAATGTAAGGGAACTGGATGACCCACACTTAAAACGTATGGGGGTTACTGTGGCAGATTGACAATTTCCTGCAATATCCTAAATGAAATTTACTGAATTAAGTGAAACCTTACTGAATTAGGTTTAATATCTCTGGGTTGATTATTTAAAAATGTAATTGTGTATGTGCTATTGTGGAATTGTATGCAACTCCTCTAGGAAGAGGGGGATGCTAATATAATTCCTCCAGTTATCAGCCGTTTGAAGCCAGCCCCTGGAGAGATATATGCATATACCAATTAAACTGGATTCTCCAGGGATCAACATACAAAGAAAGGATTTTTGGATAAACAGCCTTATCTTAAACAGGCTCAGGGCTGCCTTCTTGATCCAGCAAACGGATAGAACCTCTCATGGAGGGCCCCAATCCTTATGGAAATATTAGAAGGACTTGGCCTACCAAGGCCCTTAAGGAATACCGTAGCTGAAGTCGACATATCTTATTCCGACTTACCTCCGGTCCTCACGGCGCGGGATCGATGGCAGCAGCTCCCCCATCGACTCCGCTACCGCCACTCGCTCCGGTGGAGTTCCGGAGTCGACGGGGAGCACATTCGGGGATCGATATATCGCGTCTTAACGAGACACGATATATCGATTCCCGATAAATCGATCGCTATCCGCCGATACGGCGGGTAGTCTGGACGTACCCAAGTGCTTACTCTGAGCTGAAGCAATGATGAACTTGAAACCATAAATTTCAGGGTGAGGTGTTGAAGGACTGGTCTTGCCAGAGCCCATGTTAGAATTAGTGTGATCTCTGGTAAGCTTATTAGCATGCAGATAGGACTTTTATTGTTTTTAATATGTTTCCTCTGTAGTGCTTTTACCTTAAGAATAATATAGCGTGCTTAAAAAGAGCTGTGTGGTATCTATAATTGTGAGGAATCAGACTCTTAACCATCTCTGAAGAGAAAGCAAACTAGTGTGTTTGGGCAGCTGGTCTCTGCTGGGAACAACACAGTAAAGGCAGGGAACAGTGCAGCCTGGAAATACCATGGTCAGAAGGGAGGCAGACGCAGGTCTCCGCCGAAGAAAGGCAATGGCTGGGGAGCTAGCACCCTGAGAGTGGGTGCCTTGCTGGACTGTTGAGGGGAAATACACGTTCAGTTGTCCTGAACTGTGACAGTTACAATATCTATCCTGATCTTGTAAAATGCTCATTACCATAGTAAAAAAAAGTGTTTCTAGAAATTCTGGATGCTTGACGCATACATTTTTACGTTACAGAAAATCTGGTGCCAGAGTTTAGAGACCAAACTGGAAGCACGTTTGTGTCAGGATTATGCTTCTTTCTGTGAGCTAACCAAAAATTCACTGTTTAAGTCAAATTAAATATACCACAGCTTGATAAAAGTGGACTTGAAACTAACAGCTATGAAGAGTCTCCCATTTGTAAACAATTTCACCAGCATCGGCTTAGAAAATGAAATCTTGGGACAGCAAATGACCTGAAGCGGAACAACATACTAAAACAAGGTTTTATATTTTTAGCTCAACCTATACAGCAGATTCATTCGCATTTAGGTATCTCTCAAACAGAAACTGACCCATACACTCAGAAGCACCTCTGAACTGAACTAATGCAAAAATGTGTAGACACATCTTGCCATTTATTGAAAATCTGATATTTAGTCCCAAGTACTGCAGGTCTGAATCAGCTACTGGTCTTCTTAGAATTTGGGCTGACCGAGGTCAACAAGACAGAAAATCGTAAATTCCTCTTTATCTTGACAAAGAAGATGGGAAAACTGGGGGAATTGGCTACTAGGGAAAAAATGTACTTACCACTAGGTGGCTTGGGTCGTGGAGGAACATTTTTCTTCGGTGGGAGAGCTGGAGTGTCTGGCTTACTTTTAAAAGGGTCATCTGAGAATCCCATCCCTCCAAAAGAGGAGGTGAAAGGGTCTGAAGCTGTGGGCTACGAGATAAAGGAAAGGTAAACATATGCAGATAGTGAAGATGACCTGTTAACTTTATAGAAAGTAACTGAAAATTATTAACTCCTGTTTGAATTAACTCAGAAAAATGATAAGGAGTAAAATTCACAAAAGCACCTTAGAATCATAGAATATCAGGGTTGGAAGGGACCTCAGGAGATCATCTAGTCCAACCCCCTGCTCAAAGCAGGACCAATCCCCAACTACATCATCCCAGCCATGGCTTTGTCAAGCCTGACCTTAAAAACCTCTAAGTGACTAGGGAGTCTGAGTTCCATTTTCAAAAACACCTAACTCCTAATAATTTTCATTGGTACTTAGACCTTAAGTCACCTAAGGCACTTTTTACAATTTTTATCCCTAGAAAAATCCTGACAAGAGAGAAAGGGCACTTGGGGAATAATAAGGAGAAAGAATGGGAGATAAAACTGTATTTTAATCCTATTTTTATTGTATCCTTCTGTACAGAAACAGTAACTAATCTGGTATTTGGAGTACACCTCTACCTTGATATAACGCTGTCCTCGGGAGCCAAAAAATCTTACCGCGTTATATTGAACTTGCTTTGATCCACCGGAGTGCGCAGCCCTGCCCCCCCCCCGGAGCACTGCTTTACCGTGTTATATCCGAATTCGTGTTATATTAGGTCGCGTTATATTGGGATAGAGGTGTACTGGATGCAGTAAAATGTACTCACTGTGTACATACCTATTGAAAATTTCATATATAAAAAAGGACTATTTCACAGCTGTCACATCACAGCTTTTATACACCACTTCTTTTATGCAGCAAAGAGTCCTGTGGCACCTT
>NW_020664545.1:210009-221404 GCF_002925995.2 Terrapene triunguis
GAAGAAGTGGGTATTCACCCACGAAAGCTCATGCTCCTATACGTCTGTTAGTCTAAAAGGTGCCACAGGACTCTTTGCTGCTTTTACAGATCCAGACTAACACGGCTACCCCTTTGATACTTGACACTTCTTTTATGTTCACATACACACACACCTGTTCCTAAGGGTTTGTCTATACATAGAGTTAGTACATGGCAAGCTGGGGTGTAAATCTATAGTGCACTAACTGACCCCATGGACCCTTCTACCGCACACTAAAAGATCTGTAGCATACAACCCTGCCAGAACAAGAGATGCAAAACCTGCAGACATATTTCCACTGCTACAATGATCATCCCAAACACACCTCTCAAGATCCATGGACCCTACACATGCCTATCACAACTTGTGGTGTACCTCATCCAGTGCACTAAATGCCCCAACTACTATGGGGGTGAAACAAGACAATCACTACGCTCTCGAATGAACTCACACAAGAAAATGATAAAAGACAAGAACACCCTATCATCTGTGGGTGAACGCTTTTCACAAAACGATCACTCTATATCTGACCTATCAGTCCGCATCCTGAAAGGAAACCTGCATTGCAGTTTCAAAAGAAGAGCCTGAGAGCTTAAATTCATTACTCTGCTAGACACTAAAAATCATGGACTAAACAGTGACACTGGATTTATGACTTATTACAACTATCTGTAACCCACTAACCCCCTCTTTTTGTCCTATGACTGCAGAGGCGTTAACAGGCCATTCTACCTTGAGTGGTCCCTTATAATATGTGCTAATTACTTATGCTAAACAATCTGTTCCACCTTTCCTAGACCTGAAGAAGACCTCTGTAAGTTTGTCTACACAGGAAACAGACACCAGCAGCTGAGCAGTGCCAGGCGACTCTGGGTTGCGGGCAGGGGCGGCGAGTTGTATGGGCCCGTGCTCCATCAATATGAGATCACGGGGCCCGGCTCTCAAAGTTCGGAGCCGGGCCTCTCCCCTGGCCCTGCCTGCCACCCCCAAGCAATGTAAAAGGGCCCAGGACCCCCGCTGCCACCACTGGCAGATGGCATATCCCTGCGGCCCGTGGGGGCGGGGGGAGAAGAAGGTGTCTCTGCGCGCTGCCCCCACCCCAAGCTACAGCCAAATGGGAGCTGCAGGGGTGGTGCCTGTGGGCAGCGGTGTGTGGAGACCTCTCTGACCCTCTGCCTAGGAGCTGCTGCGAGAGGGGTGTGCATGTTGCTTTCGGGAGCCGCCCAAGGTAAGTGCTGCACCTCTCATCCTCTCCCGCCCCCCCAATCTCCTGCCCCCAAAATCCCTCCCAGAGCCTGCCCCCTATACTCACTCCTGCACCCTAACCCCTGCCCCAGCCCAGATCCCGCAACCAAACTCCATCCCAGAGCCCACCCCCGTAAAGGACCCTGCCAACCATTTAAAAATAAATATATAAAAAGTGATTCCACACTGATTTATTCATTGCTATACTGCAGTTTTATCATGTTTTGAAACGTATGTTAAATTTTGATTCTGCAACAAAAAAGGAGTTCTGTAGGTAAAGCACTGGAAGGCTCAAGCTCCTAGGGAGACCCTTCTGAGAGTTCTGCTATTTAAAACCAAACATCCTGCTAATTTGTAGAGGCTGCTGCCACCCAGTGGAGGAAAAAAGCTTTATAAGCAAAACAAGACACAGAGGAATTATTATTTTGGCCACAAAGACATTCTGATTTTAAAATCGCTTGAAAATATATCTTTAAATGTTTTCTTTTCTTTCCCTATTTATGAAAATCCCTTAGAAAATAAAATCTATTCCTACCCAATATTTTCTCTAAAGTGCACAGACATTCAACTTGTCATTGTAAGGCTGACAGTAAAGGTTGGGTGACTGACATTCATTTTAACTCTCCAAAAAGAATCTTGGAAAAAATGACATGGACTTTGTGAAGTTTTAATTTGTGATGTCTGTTTTAGTACAGGAGCCCCCCCCCAAAAGTTGGACTTTCTGGAGAAATTTCAAGAAATGTTCACTTTTAAATGTTTCCTCTGGAAAAAAAGTTAGCAAATTTTTGACCAAATCAATAACAGAGTTATGTTATGTTAAAATTTGGAGAGTAAATTCAAATACAGAAAATCAAATGAAGGGATTTGAATCCTGTTTTCCATGTAAATCTCAACGCAACCTTAACTACGGAACCACCAGAGTAACTCAATAATTATCATTTGGTCACCTAAATTACACTAGAACACAGACACGCCCTTCTATCACTCCCCCCAAAAAATCTAGAGATTTTGGTGAGACAGACAAACAAGTTATTAAAAGCCTACTGTGTCCAAAATAATTATATCATTAGTCCCTTTCAGAGGGTTTTTCCAAATGTGACTGCAAGATTTTGCTTGTTTCAATATAATGCTATTCTTTTCTTCACACAAATCAAGAATTAAATTAAAAATAAAAATGAAAAAATGTTTATAGAGAAGGACTGATGCTTCCTTTAGTAACATTTACCTTTGACATCTGGCTAAAATCTGCAAAACCCTCATTGCTACTGAAGGCACCACTTCCAAACGGGTCTAACGTTCCAAAAGGATCTGAAACAAGTATAGAACAAAGCTATATGGTTTTTGTTTTGTTTAATATAATACCTAGACAGAGGAAAAATCTACTGTCACTAAAGTAGATCACCAGACAAATTAAAAAAGGAGACCAACATTAAAAAGCCCTCTTAATACTAGTGCCAATGGCACAAATTATTTAATAAATTCACAGGAAAGTCATGTTTTCCTCTTTATGACGCAGTCAAAATCATGAAAAAGTCTCTTTAAATATGAGCTGACACCTACAACATGGTTTCATAAAACATTTGCTATAAAATACTATCAAGTCAGCAATCATGACTTCAGTGAACTAAAAGAATGATAAAATTTTTTCCCTTGGGTGAAAAATTTGGCAGTAACAAGACATGAACTGTTACCAAGAGGGAAAGATATAAGGAGAGAAGCTCAATTAGTTGAACTTCCATCTGTTCACTCCATTCAAGCTCTCTTTTGTAGGCCACAGTTTCTTTTTAATGATGTTCATTCAGACTTGTCTGTTACTTAAAGGCTTGTTTACATGGAGAACCCAGGAAAATTAATCTGAATTAACAGAAGGTATGAATTTGAAGCTGAATTTAAACCACATTAAACCTCTGTGTGAACACCCTCATTCAGAATTAAAGTGGCCTTAATTTGGTTTAGTTAAGATAAATCAAATTCAGACTCCTTTAATTCTGAAAGATGGTGTTCACACAGGGGTTTAAATAATCCACTTTAAAGTCACACCTTTAATTAATTTGGATTAATTTTCCTGGGTTTCCTCATGTAGACAAGCCCAAGACTACTCAGACCACATTCCAACTCTCTCAAACATTCCTTTCTCAAGCATTGTTTTTCCAAAGGACAGAAAATAGTATCTCTAAATTCCTGTTTATTTCTAGTATCCTAGTTTTTAAATTCTGTTCCTCAATTGAGTCCATAACCAATATGAACAATTTATCAACTTCAGCAAACTCTTCCATGATCTTGAAAACTTCTATAAGTCACCCTGAAGTCATTTTTACCCATGAGAATCAGTCATGCTCAAATGACACACGTTCTTAATGAAGGTAGACCCAGACTGTCACATCCAGAGGAGAAGGGGAGAAAAAGGGGTAGCACATGAAAATTCTCCCCTCATGGAGGATTTTTCCATATTCTGCCACTGGGTGAGGTGTGTGGTTTTCCTACCTGAGAAGGTCCACGTAGTTTGGTCCTCAGAAGCTATGGATGTTGAGAGAGCTGCTAGAAGGACAGAGCCGTCTGCATCCAGACCCTCTGCACTAGCTGTATATCTCCCGGCTCCCCGGCAGCATGTTTCCACTGGAGTCACATTGCCAGGGACTGCCCTGCCCATAGGCTGCCCTTGGAATTCCCCACTTAAAGAGGAATTCCCCAAAAGAGTTAATGTTGCCTCAGGTTGGATTAATTTATCTCCTGTTTCTTCACTGCTTGCTTAGAAGAAAGGTTAGGAGCAATGCATAGCGCATGTGTGGAGGATCCCTCGATAGTCTGTAATAAGTACACTGTGATGATGTATCCCATAGAATTGCAGTCTGATTTTGCTATTCCGAGGCTTGAGGGTGAACTCTGTACGATTTCCAGTGCTGGTGCTAACCCATTGGGGGGTTCTAAGCAGGAATATTTTTGGGGGCCCCCCACAACACATACTAATAATTAATAGGGGGCCCCTTGAGCTGCTCAGGGCCCTAAGCAATTGCTTGGTCTGCTTATGCTTACGCACTGGCTCTAGCAATCTCCAAATTTTAACTGATATACTTGTGTTTCAAAAAGGCAGCAGAATTTACCTGTGCAGAAATGAAGAAAATGCTTCCCTCTTACCTGGGCCTTTTGAAGAGATACTTGAAGATGTGAAAGGATCGCTACTTTCAAAGGGGTCAGGCTAAATGAGGAGGAAAGAAGAAATGCCACGTTAATAAATTTTAATGTATTCTGCACTTACCTTTCTGTGTATACCAAAATCTTCAATACATTATGAAAACTGCTATTCTAGACCAAATTAATCTCTAGTACAGTGGTTCTCAATTTTTTTTTTCCCCGCGGACCACTTGAAAATTGCTGAATGTCTCAGCGGACCACTTAACGATCTTTCCAAATGTTGTTTGTACCATTAGCTAACTATTGTAAAGCGCTTTGGATAAAAGGGCTATATAAAAAAATCCTTAATAATAAAGGTTTTTTTGTTCTACAAATAAAAGCACACAACTCATATTAAAATATCAGTAGTCTTACCTTTCTAATGCGATGGATGTGCCCTCTTTCCCCCACCACGGCAGCCCCCGATCTGGGGCTGTGAAGGAGGGGGGTCTCTCCCCCATCACAGCAGCCACAGAGCTGAGGCTGGGAAGGAGGGCCATCTCTCCCTGGCAGTCACAGCCCTGGAGCTAAGGAAAGTCGCCTCTTTCTCTGGCTGCTGCAGCCCTGCATGTCCCAAATTCCCCCCAGCCCCTCTTCTCACCCCAATGTTCCCTCCCACCTACCCCCTATTCCCCCCAGGCCACCACCTCACCTTACATGTGCGTCTTCTCCAGGCACCTAATTAGTGGAGCCACGCCTGCACGGCTCCACTAATTAGGTGGGTGGCCATTCATTCTTTCATGTGCAGCCGCCCAGGCATGCACCTTAGAGGGAACTATCTGCGGACTACCTGAATGGAGCTCGCGGACCACAGTTTGAGAACCTCTGCTCTAGTGTAATTCTAGTACAGTCAATGGACTTTGAATTTGACCAAATATTATGAAATACTCTTGTTGGATAAATACACATTATTAGTGCATGTAGGTCTTGATAGCAATGATACAACGTGGAGTTGCTGACAATAAAGGCAAGTATCCCACTGAGCAGAACACATTCCAGAGCAGGGGATCTCACAGTAAAATAAAGCTGGTACTAGTCTATGATGCAAAGCCCAAGAACATACTTGTACAGAAGTCTGTTGTCAAAATGTTCAGACCTGAGCGCCAAAAGTTGGCATTTAAATAGACCTGGCTTAATTTCAGAGCTGCTGAGTACCCACAACTTCTCATTAAATAAAGAGTAGCTACAGGTACTCATCAGCTCTGAAAATCTGGCCACTTATTTAGCTGCATATCTTTAGGCACTGCAGTTTGAAAATGTTGCCCTATGCTTGTAAATAGAAAGGAATTCTCTGAAACACATTTTCACCATAAGGATACCATTACTCTGCTATAAGTAGGGCCCTACCAAATTCACAGCTGTGAAAAACGTGTCACGGACTGTGAAATCTGGTCTTTTGTGTACTTTTACCCTATAATATACAGATTTCACCGGGGAGATCAGAGTTTCTCAAACTGTGGGTCCTGACCCAAAACAGGGTGTGTGTATTGGGGAGAGGGGGGACTGCAAAGCTACTGTAGGGGAGGGGTCATGGTATTGCCACCCTTACTTCTGCGCTGCCTTCAGAGCTGGGTGGCCAGAAAGCGGCGTCTGCTCACCAGGCGCCCAGTTCTGAAGGCAGCACTGCCAGCAGCAGCGCAGAAGTAAGTGTAGCAATGGGAGGCCAGAGAGTGGCAGCTGCTGGCTGAGGGCCCAGCTCTGAAGGCAGCAGCACAGAAGTAAGGGTAGCAATACCATACCATGCCGTCCTTACTTCTGCGCTGCTGCTGTCAGTGGCACTGCCTTCAGAGCTGGGCTCCTGGCCAGCACCTGCTGCTCTCCAGCTCTGAAGGCAGCACCACTGCCAGTTGCAGCACAGTAGTAAGGGTAGAAATACCGCAACCCCCCTACAATAACCTTGCGATGCCCCCACTAACCCCTTTTGGGTCAGGATCCCTACAATTACAACACTATTTCAGATTTAAATATCTGAAATAATGAAATTTATGATTTTAAAAATCCCATGACCGTGAAATTGACCAAAATGGACCATGAATTTGGTGAAGCCTTAGCTATAAGACAAGTACAAAATCTTGACTCTGAACTACTCTTTATTCAAATCCATTATGAATTATGTTACACCAACACAACTTTGCCAAATACCCAAATGATTACCTACCAAGAATACCCATATAAAGTTGGTATTCTATGACTTATGTTGTGCCACTAAGTATGTCAGTTACAGAATGATGGATGTTTGGCAATGCACACTATTTCACATTGATGGTAGTGTGGTACAGGACAAAATTTCCATAAAATGGAGACAAGGCAAAGGGGGTTAATTTAATTTCTAGTATAAGAGCTCATGATGAGCTGCTGTAACAGCTATAAGTCATCAGTTCCAATGGAAATGAGCAGAACTGCTCCTGGACTTGGTAATTCACACCCACTATTCAAGAATGTAATTAGTAACGTGTCACCTATATAAGACTTAAAAAGAATCTCCAGACACCTTTCTCCTGTTTTGCCTTTTAGGCAAGGTACCTGCATAACAGTAGAAAAGTTTATTATAGTGCAACATACACAAATTTAAAAATTACCTACCTTTGAGGGCAGCGTGGGTTTTTTTGTGAATGGATCTGAGGTAAATGGATCATTCTTCACCTGTTTTTTAAAAAAATCCTCAGAGACAGAACTACGAAATGGGTCACTTTCTTTAAATGGATCCCCTCCAAATGGGTCTAGCAAAAGACATAAGGGATGTAAACAAAATGTACTGCTTTACAGGTAAAACACTAGACAATGTGCTATAGGGAACAATCATGCATTAGCAAGGAGTCAGAACAAATATGCCTTTATCTCAAACTTATTTATCAAATAATAAATGATTGATAAATTTTACTCTAAAAAGGAAGAAAACTATTATGATTATTTTAAATTCCAATTAAATGGATGTTTTATGGAGTTTATATTACAGTTATGAACTACATTTAATAAAATTGTATATACTTTAATAAACTTCTTCCTGAGCTCACTCACACGCGCACACATATTCTGGGCTCCCCAGTTTAAACTAAAAAACAAACACACACACTCTCTCTCGGCTCCCCAGTTTAAACTGAAAATCTGAAGTCTTTGAAGTCCAGCTCTATACGAGGCATATCTATATTCGGCTACAAATTATATCCCACCTGTCTCAAAGAAAAAGCTTTTACCTGTTGAAACAGGTGGTTGTTCTGAAAAAGGATCATTCTGGAATGGATCATCTAGGTAAAAAAAAAAAGAAAAATATCTTGTTTTGTCACCTACTTAGAGAATGTCTCCACTGCCCTATAGTTTGGATTAATGGGGTATGAACAGCAGGCACACCAAAGTGCTGCACTGTAACTCCCCTGTGTAGATGCTGAGGGAGCAAACTTAAAAGAGTAAACTCTGGACCTTTAAGTTTGTACCCCGAGCATCCACACAGGGACGTTACAGTGCAGCACTTCAGTGAGCATTGCTCTTCACACCCCTTAGTCCAAACTGCAGGGCACTGTAGACATACACTCAGTTAATAAGATTAGCACAGTTTGTAAAAATACATTTATAGTACAATATGGTCTTCTGGTTCTTATATTAGCCATCAGTTACTTACTGCCTTTGAAAGGGTCTGCTCCTTTAAAAGGATCAGATCTGAATGGATCTTCGGCCTGGAATGGGTCTGTATGCAATTCTTGTGTATTATTACTAAACAATAAAGCTTTATTCTTGAAGGGATCATCCTAGAATTAAGAAGAGAAATATTACAAAGATGTTATCAATATTAAAATGATTAATCATCCAGTTAGAATACTGATGCATCTTATTCCTGTTTAATGTTATTTTAAATTCAAGAAGCTCCTTATTGAAACCAGACGTGCCCTTTAAACTGAAGCAAATGTCATAAATACATTGCTTGAGGCTACACAGATCAATAACTGCATACAGCACACAAAAACGTGTTATTTCTGATTTTTGCATATTAATTTCTGAAATGCCTTCACAAACTTTCTAAAATTCCACACATCTAGATTTTGCAAAAGCCCCAACTCCATGTAAAACATCTTAATTTCCAAGATAAATATCTCTTTCCACAAATCTTTGGCTATTGATTGCTGTCTAGACTATAGTGGAGCAGGAACAATTATAACAAAACTGTTTCGAATAGATCTACCCCAGTCCATTTGACAAGCAAGAACAGGGATGGATTTCCTTCTAAAAACATGCTACCCTAGCTATGCTGGAAACTAACTCTCCTACACAGATGTAATCCATAGCATAGTTTTCAGGTTAACTATGGTTATTGCTAGCACAGTTCAAGCCAATTTTGCTAAACTAAAAAAAAAACAAGCCACAACCACAACACATGAACTGACAAAGTTGTGTCAATTCTTCATCATATGCATTTGTTTGTATGATATATCCTTATACCCTAGTCTTTGCCTATTTTGTGTCTTTTAGACTGTAAACCCTCTGGAGTAGGGATTGTCGCTTATGTTTGTACAGCACTCAGTACAATGGAGCTCCAATCCTCACTGATGCCTTTTGACCATAATAAATGTTTACTAACAACAACAGACAAGGCCTTGGAGTTTACAAAGCTAAAGGATCTCTCCTCAGTATAGAAGACACAAATGAAGAAGTCTAAAATTAAATTTTTCAACCGCAAAAGAAACAAAATACAGAGGAGGCAGGAAGGATTAAGAAACAGAAAAGAAACAAATGCTTTACAAACTTTTCTATATGAACATAGAGTTTTCTTCCAATAAGTGGTTCTCAGTCTTTACCAATAAAAGCAACAATCCAGAGACTTCCACTTGAAATTGAGTTTGACAATAACCATTCAAGCACAAAGACTGAGCAGCAAAGTATTAAAAAACAACAAGTCTGTGAGAACAACACTGTTCTGAGATAATCCCTTTCTTTCGCAAGTGTTTTCCCTTTGTTGCTTGAGCAGAGACAAAGTAATGCAAGGCAGAAAGGTACAGTACTTTCTGAATGCTTATTAGGCCAGTGTACTAAATATACTATATACAATATAGTGGTATTCTATAAGTATTTGCATGTTATTAATGCTATCACATTTCACTTAAATGTTTATTTTGAAATAGATCAAAGTGCTTTGGATACCTAAAAACAGAAACACTATCTAGAAAGCTATTCTACTTTCACTTTTGTATAACCAAGACTTCTAAAATAGCAAAATAAAATCTGATTTCTACAAAAAATAAAAACAAAACCAATAAATATGGAAAAATAAAATTTTCTTGAAACTCCCTGCAAACTGGGTATTTTGTAGACAGTGTTCATAACTTTTTAATTTTACAAAAGATTTTAAATGACAATTATTTAAAAGAGTAAACAATTTCAACCTTCCTCTTATGCTGGGATAAATTGTGGTGAGGTATAATAGCAAATGTAGAACAATGAACTTTGCTCAAACAAGATCCAATCCATCTGCACATCTCTTTGACTTGACTTTTTCCTTAGATAGGCCTCCAAATTATGAATGGGAGCTCCTGGTACAATCAGGCTAACCCTACAGTAAGCATCTTATTTACAGAAGGGTTTGCAAGATAGCTTTCCTTGGAGAGGAGACACGAACAGCATATGGATGGATACAACATGATGACTTAAAGTTGGAGAAATGAACATACAAATTATAAACATTGGTTGTTTATGTAATTTACTAAGGATTAGTATTAGTAATAGCTGCCTAAAGGAAATCAGTTAAGAGAGTTCTTAAGATCCTGAAGGAATATATGGAGGCAAAATACACAGCTAAAATAAATATACTGGATGAGAGAACAGTGATGCTGGGAATATTTTAGAGGAAGACAGACGTCCATATATTATTTTTTGGATAAACTCTTATGGTTTAGGTTGTATTGCTGAAATGTGTAAGTGTACAACTCACATCCTACAGAACAGCAGAAACCGTACATGACTGAAGGACTCCAAGAGAACAGCTGGACGGGAATTTAAAAGAAATTTTTCCCTATTTTGCTCAGCCCAAAAGTCAGACAGACAACACAGACAACACATTACAGTCTGGTCTACATTTAAAACTTTTACCTGCATAACTATGTCACATAGGAGTATGGGGGGGAAAAAATCACAACCATAACCAATAGCTATGCCAGGAAAAGCTCTTGCGTTCATGCAGTTATACTGGCAACAGTTCCTTTGGCCAGTATAGCTTATTTAGTTTGAAGAACTGCTATAAGCTATACCAACAAAAAGACCTTTTTTGCTGGAATAAGTTGCATCTCCAGTAGGAGAGTTTGACAGTACAGCTATACCAGCAAACTATTTCTAGCATAGAGAAGACATAAGAATTAATCGTCACGAGAACTAAAATCTTCTAAGCCTATGGATGGAGGCTGCCATCTTGCAGAGATTACAGTGCCTTTTAAGGTCACACAGTCAACTAAATAAAAATCTTTTTACAATTTGAGTTTAGGTGCAAGTTACAAATCTAATGATTGTAAAATGTATTTTACACTGCATTGAACCATAAA
Organism: Terrapene triunguis; assembly: GCF_002925995.2. NCBI lineage: Eukaryota > Metazoa > Chordata > Testudines > Emydidae > Terrapene > Terrapene triunguis. Next base: position 220,968 of record NW_020664545.1, read on the forward strand.
TCCACTTGTTACTTTAATTCAGTCTTTACCATAGCTCCAAAATTGCCTCTTTCTTTCTGTGCAATTCCTTCACTTATGTCCGCTAAATTCGTCATGCTACCACCATGAATCCCATTCAGAGCTTCATTATTTTGTTCAATACTTTTACTGATTTCCTGGTGACTCTCTTGAAGTTGAGAAAGTTTACTTCTTGCCTAAATAATGAAAAATATTTCAGTATCATGCAGGATTAGACATACACTCATATGAGCAAGCAACTAGCTACTCTTTGAGAATGAAAACTAGTACTCATTGACAAATCTGAACATTGAATTTACTCTGGAATTTGGTTACTGCAGGGCTCCAGAGATATGGGAGTAATTCTGCGTGAGGTTAAAAACAGTATTGTCCTATTTTTTTTTTTTTTTTTTTTTTTTTTTTTTTTTTTTTTTTTTTTT
>NW_020664545.1:221504-285070 GCF_002925995.2 Terrapene triunguis
CGGTTTTGTTATTGAAGGGCACAAGAGAGATAGGAGTAATTTTGTGTGAGATTAAAAAAAATATTTTTTTTTTTTTTTTTTTTTTTTTTTTTTTTTTAACATGAACTGGCAATCAAACTACTAGTCTGCAGTCACAAACCCCTATGCAATTATAGGGGTCTATTTTTTTTCTGCAGGATTCACTTTGTAGGTGCAGTTCATCCCTTCCTAAACTACTGGGCTTTAAAAGAGGGAGAAAGATGTGTATAAGACTACAGAGAATACCTGATTAATTTCTTCCTGTGTTGATTTTAAAGATTTAATTATTGTTTCAAGTTGCACTTTTCCTGCTTGGATACTCTGTTCTAGCTGAGTCTCTTCTTGATGGAGACGATTCAGCTCTGCTTTTGCTCTATTCAGATCATCTTCCTGTGATTTTAAATCTGATTCCTGAGACTGAATCTCCATTTTCAATGATGAAATCTGAAAAAAATTGCCATGCAGTGCCAACTTTAGAGTGCAAATTGAAATTAAAGTAACATTATTATTAATTGTGATAATTAATATTTCATTATATTCAAGATAGTTAAGTCCCAGACAGACTGCAAAGAGCTACAAAAGGATCTCTCAAAACTGGGTGACTGGGTAACAAAATGGAAGATTAAATTAAATGTTGATAAATGCAAAGTAATGCACATTGGATCCCAACTATACATATAAAATGATGGGGTCTAAATCATAGGCGCAGACTTCCCCTCTTTCCCCTGGGTGCTCAACACCCTCTCTGCCCCTGGCCCCGCCCCCACTCCACCCCTTCCATTAGGCCCCGCCCCTTCCCCAAAGTCCCTGCCCCAACTCCACCCCCTCCCTGCCAATATTCCAGCTCCTTCCCCAAATCTCTGCCCCGGCCCTGTATCTTCCCTGCCTCCTTCTCCTCTCTCCCCCCCCCAGCGTGCTAATGCTGCCAAACAGCTGTTTGGTGGCGGCTGGGAGGTAGGCGGAGGAGTGGGGACATGGCGCGCTTGGGGCATAGGCGCCGACTCTGTGGGTGCTCTGGGGCTGGAGCACCCACAGGGAAAAATTGGTAGCCCCGCCCCCAGCTCACCTCCGCCTCTTCCGTGAGCGCGCCGCTGCATCCTGCTTCTCCCCCCTCCCTCCCAGTGCTTGTGCCGCCAAACAGCTGATTCGCGCAAGCCTGGGAGGGAGGGGGGAGGAGGAGGAGGAATGCGGCCTGTGCCTCCTTTGCCTGTGACTTTTTTTTTTTAATACATTGAATACATTTATTAAAGTGGTCAGCTTTCAGCAGAACCAAATTTATAAGGGTTATACCAATTTCCTGTTTCTTATGTACCCATATGACCAGTGTGACGGGATCCTCAGGGTGCATCCTGGGAATGTGGGACTGCTGTGCCCCCTTAACTCTCCATGCTGGGCTGTCTCTCACAATACCTTGCTAGTGACAAGCAGCAAACACCTCCAAGCGCTGTTATCACTCAGCACAACTGCATGTGGAGTCCTACACCCAGCTAGATTGCATGAATGTTCCCAGAGCCACTCATGAATCACACAGAATAAGGCACCAGCCAAATCTCCCTAGCTCCCAGCCTTGTTCCTCAGGAATATACAGTCTTGCATTGCTCAAGACGAGCAGTGAAAGTTTATTAATTGGTTCCCCACTTCATCAATGGAAAGTGGATATACACCAGCCTTTGTAAATCTAAGCAGATTTACCAAACACTTCAGGCAAACTCACTGGTAAAGATAAACAGTAAAACAAGTTTATTGATTACAAAAGATAGATTTTAAGTGATTATAAGTGATAAGTCAGAGTTAGTTACCAAAAAAAAAGAAAATATAAGCACGCAGTCTAAACTCTCAACTTTATTAGATTGGGCAACATCTAGATTAAGCAGTTTCTCACCCCACTGGATATTGCAGTTCATAGTACACAGGTTTCACCCTTGAAACCTGGGGCCAGTCTCCTCTGTTGGAGTTTTTAGTCTTCTGAGTGTCCTTGTTGCTTGTGGCGTAGGAGGGGGGAGGAGAAAAGGCCAAGCATGGGGCCACTATGTTCTGTTTTATACCCTTAGTCCATGTGCTTGGAGAACAAAAGTCTAGGCATGTCTGGTGGGCATTGCTGAGTCCCCAGGCAAGGTTGAGCAATGCCCCTGGTGTGGCCTTATGCAGGCGAGTCATTGAATTGTAACTCCTTTGCTGGACAATGGCTGTTGATGGTTGTTTGACACCTGCCCGGGCATTGGTTACTTTCCTTGCTATTGTCTCTGGGGAACTAATATCTGGCCGATTCCCCAACTTACAGCATGATCATAACCTTTCCCCTGATATATTACATGGCGTCTTTTATATGCAATATCACAATTATATAAATGAGGAATATGGGGGCTACAGGGCGCGCTCCCCTGTTGTGTAGAGTGTCACAACCAGTCAAACTGAGTTTCTATAAAAAGACAACATGTTGACTATACTGAAATCATGTTAGAAATGAACAAGCAAACTTAAAATGTTGATCATTATAATAATGCACCTTAAACATTTTCTGTATTGAAACTTTAAAAAGACGCAAAACCAAACTTCCCAGCTTTGAGTCTGGTTCCTCTAAAATTGGCATTTTCACCTCTAACATGAATAATATCTAGTTGGGCAACTTGTAAATATTGACAGAGTCCACAAGACAAGAGGAATATTGTTGCTTAATCCTACTTCCCACTTTTTATTAACTTTTTCCTGTTTGTCAGGCTATTAAAGAAGTTCACTTATCTGTATTTTCATCAGTGCATTAAAAGCCTGTGGCTTTAAGCACTAATATAGAACTGAAACAAATTCTGATGTTTGAAACTACCGACTGAGTCAAATTAATACTTCCTGCAATTTTAAGCTACCAATAAAACAAAGTTACCTAACTGAACAAGAGCACCAGAGCATTATTTATCTTGCTGTATTTCTTTTCTTCTCCATTTATTTATCCATCACAAGTAAAAGAACAACAAAATAGATGTATACGCGCTAACACCTTACAGCAGCACCCAAGAACAATACAAATGACTAGGCAAAGAGTTAAATAAGCTACTAAGATGGAAATAAAGATTACAAGTGACTACCACATCAACTGATGGGAATGTGATAGGGAGGTGTGCACCATGAATCAGTACATCCTTTAGGGTTTTGTTTTTAAACACTGTATCATTAAAAGATCACATGTTCACCTAAAGGACCCTAAACTTTATACATTAATGAGAGTTCATATTCTTTTGGAAGGGTCTCTTCTCCCAGAATATGGAGATAGAGTATGCTGGACTCCTCAGATAGACAGATACTCTATTCAGATATTTCAAAAAAATAATCAATGCAACGTTATCAGCCAAAAATATATTGAATAGGCATATGATGACACTGCCTCAATGGAACAGCCAGCCTGTTTTAAGAAGAGAGAAAACTAATTTTTAAAGCAATTCCTACAGTGCACAGAACAAGGTGGTCACCCCTGGATTATCCACTTCCACAGACTGATGCCATCTCTGTGTTGATGACATCCCAATCCACTTCTCTATCACAATTTATACCCATCACCTGTGCCTTTCTAACATCTCCTCTTGCAGATGGACTGCCACAACTCAAGCTCAACATGGCAAAAACTGATCTTCTCAACTTGTCTGATATTCTTCATTTGTCTACATCTTGGTCACCGCCGTGACTTCTCCTCCTCTTTGGCTCATAAGACCATAAGAACGGCCATATTGGGTCAGACCAAAGGTCCATCCTGCCCAATATCCTGTCTACCGACAGTGACCAATGCCAGGTGCCCCAGAGGGAGTGAACCTAACAGGTAATGATCAAGTGATCTCTCGCCTGCCATCCATCTCCACCCTCTGACAATCAAGAGACTAGGGACCCCATTCCTTACCCATCCTGGCTAATAGCCATTAATGGACTTAACCTCCATGAATTTATCTAGTTCTCTTTTAAACCTTGTTATAGTCCTAGTCTTCACAACCTCCTCAGGCAAGGTGTTCCACAGGTTGACTGTGTGCTGTGTGAAGAAGAACTTCCTTTTATTTGTTTTAAACCTGCTGCCCATTAATTTCATTTGGTGGCCCCTAGTTCTTATATTATGGGAACAAGTAAATAACTTTTCCTTATTCACTTTCTCCACGCCACTCATGATTTTATATACCTCTATCATATCCCCCCTTAGTCTCCTCTTTTCCAAGCTGAAAAGTCCTAGCCTCTTTAATCTCCCCTTTCCAAAACACTAATCATTTTAGTTACCCTTCTCTGAACCTTTTCTAATGCCAGTATATCTTTTTTGAGATGAGGAGACCACATCTGTACGCAGTATTCAAGATGTGGGTGTACCATAGATTTATATAAGGGCCATAAGATATTCTCTGTCTTATTCTCTATCCCTTTTTGAATGATTCCTAACATCCTGTTTGCTTTTTTGACTGCCGCTGCACACTGCGTGGACATCTTCAGAGAACGATCCATGATGACTCCAAGATCTCTTTCCTGATTAGTTGTAGCTAAATTAGCCCCCATCATATTGTATGTATAGTTGGAGTTATTTTTTCCAATGTGCATTTTCCCCCCAGCACCTTGTCTCAGCCACTCACCCTTCAGACTATCCAAAATGCTTCTGCTAAAATATTCATTCTCCGGATCACAGACTAGATCACTCACCACTTTCAGTCTCTTCAATGGCTTCCTCTTGTCTTAGGGCTTGTCTACACAAACATTTAGCTTTCAGCAAGCTGGGGTGTGAAGCTACTCCCACTAGCCTGCCATGAATTAACTGTCCATGGGGACCCTGGGGACCTGTCTTCCAACAGTGGCTAGTGCCAGATACTTCAGAGAGAATGAACAGAACAGGGCTATTACAGTGATCCATACTCTGACATTCAGCCCCACCTGCTGGCAGTCAGAGTTTTAGGGACACCCAGAACATGGAGTTTTGTCCCTGACCATCTTGGCTAACAGCCATTGAGGGACCTAGTTTCCATGCACTGATCTAATTATTTTTTTTAACCCAGTTATACTTTTGGCTTTCACAACACCCCTGGCAACGAGTTCCACAGGTTGATTGTGTGTTATGTGAAGAAGTACTTCCTTATGTTTGTATTCAACCTGCTGCCTATTAATTTCCTTGGGTGCCCCCTGGTTCTTGTATTATGTGAAGGGGTGAATAATACTTTCTTATTCACTTTCTCCACACCATTCATGATTTTAAACACCTCTCCCATATCCTCCCTTTTCCAAGCTGAACATTCCCATATGAGGAGAGATTAAAAAGCTGGAAGCTTCTCCATACCCCTAATCATTTTTGTTTCCCTTCTCTGTACTTTTTCCATTTCTAATATATATTTTTTGAGAAGGGGTGACCAGAATTGCACCCAGTTTTCAAGGTGTGGGCATATCATGGATTTATTAAGTGGCATTATGATATTTTCTGTCTTATTATCTATCCCCTGTGTAATGGTTCCTAACATTCTGTTAGCTCTTTAGTCTGTTGCTTGACATTGAGTGGATGTTTTCAGGGAACTATCCACAATGAATCCAAGATCCCTTTCTTGAGTGGTAACAGCTAATTTAGAACCTATCATTTGAAATGTATAGTTGGGATTATGTTTTCCAATGTGCATTTCTTTGCATTTATCAAAGTTGAATTTACTCTGCCATTTTCTTGCCCAGTCACCCAGTTTAGTGAGATCCCTTTGTCATTCTCTGCAGTCATCTTTGGGCATAACTATCTTGAGAAATTTTGTATCATCTGCAAACTTTGCCATTTCACTGTTTACCCCCTTTTTCCAGATCATTTATGAATATGTTGAACAGCACCGGTCCCAGTACAGATCCCTTCCCTCCCTTTGTTTCCTTCCTATCTTTTAACCAGTTAGTGATCATGAGAGGGCCTTCCCTCTGATTCCAGGATTGCTTACTTTGCTTAAGAGCCTGCAGTGAGGGACCTTGTCAAAGGCTTTCTGAAAATCCAAGCACACTATATCCACTGGATCACCCTTATCCATATGCTTGTTGACAGTGTGACACTGACAGATCAGCTCAAATCAAAACCACAGGCCAATTCACTTGTGTGTGGATATCAAAAAAATGTTAATGTTATTGTCTTCACATACTTGTTACCTGTAGTTTACTATCACATTACATTAAGCATACCTCGTATTTAATTAACCCTAGATCAAAAAGTGTATGTTAGTGAGAATTTACTTGATGTGAAAACTGCATGAAAACTAATGAAAGATTGTTTGGATTGTTGTAACTAAATGCACTGTGCATATCTTTGTAATTGGATTGCCCATCAAACAGGACAGGCACCTTGGAACTGTAAATGAAGAAGCATGCTAACTTCAAAGCATGGATCATTATGTTCAACAATGGGAAATCCACAGACTCAGTCTGCATTTAGTCAACAAAGAAAAAGCCTATGCTATGATGGAGATTGCTTACCAGATTGCTTTCTGGGGGAAACCGCTATAAGAATGGATTAAGGGAATAATCAGGTATCTCTGAACTGCTTTGGATTAAAATGGGATGGAATACTGAACAAGTGGACAGAGATCCCCAGAATTACATTTGGTATGCCTGAGGAACTTTTGGAAATCTAGCAGATTACAACAACTCTGTTAACATTTTGGATTTACAAACTTGGAATCACCTGTTAATGTACTTTACCTGCTTAACCTCTCAATAACTCTCATCCTTTTTTCCTTAGCTAATAAACCTTTAGTTAGTTTACTAGAGAAATTGGCTTCAGCTTTGTTTCTGGTCAGATCCAGAGTACCAATTTGATCTGAGGTAAGTGACCAATTCTTTTGGATTAGGAGTAACCTAATGTGAGGTGATTTTTGGTTTTAATAACCTTTCATCACAAAGTCCAGTTTGTCTGGGTGGCAAGATTGGCAGGAAAGCCTAAGAAGACTGTCTGTGTCTCCATGGTAAGGCTAATATAGTGATCAGGAGTTCACATTTGTTACTGGCTTCATGAAATCTAATAATAGAATATACCACCAGTTTGAGGTGTCTGCCCTGTTTTCTGACAGTCTGACCTGAGTTCGGCACTCGCAGTGGTGAGCCACTTAAGACAGCGTGACAGACGCCCTCTGAAAATTCTAATAGATTGATGAGGCATGACTCTTCTCCAACATATTCCATTCATCTACCTGTCTGAGAATACTGTTTTTTACTATAGTTACAACCAATTTGCTTGGTACTGAAGTTAGGCTTACCAGCCTGTAACTGCCAGGATTGCCTCTGAAGCCTTTTTAAAAAATAGACGGTACATTAACTACCTCCAGTCATCTGGTCCAGAAGCTGATTTAAGCAATAGGTTACATACCACAGTTAGTAGTCCTGCAATTTCATGGTTGAATTCCTTTAGCACTCTTGAGTGAATACTATCTGGGCCTGGCAACTTATTTCTGTTTAATTTATCAATTTAATTAATTTAATTTAATCAAAGCCACCTCTACTGACACCTCAATCTGGGACAGTTCCTCAGATTGGTCGCCTAAAAAGAATGGTTCAGGTGTGGGAATCTCCCTTACATCCTCTGCAGGGAAGACTGATGCAAAGAACTCAATTAGCAGCTCTCATTCCCTTCAACTCCCCCTCCCTTTGCTCCACCCTACCCTTTCTCCTAATCCCTCCCTTTGAACCATTTTCCTCTCTCCTTCTCTTAACTTTTTGTACCTTCTTCCATGCTGCTCCCCTATGTTGGAACTTCAACCCCACACACCTCTTTCGTGCACCAAAAAAGTAACTTCTCTTTACTGTATCCCTCCTCAAAACATATTTCTCTCCTGAAACACTGGTGTGATCATCTTTCATAAACATTGCCACTACCTGTACCACTGCCCAATGATGGTAGCTCCTGTGGAGAGGGACCATGCTTTTCACGTACTGTATGGTGCTCAATAAATATTCATGACTGTTAGAAAAGCTATTCAAGTTAATAAAGCCCTTTTCTGCACCTGTGTATATTTGTATAGTATAGGCGATTAAGAGCAACATTAGCAGGCAAAACAAGAGTTATTTACTATATTGATAAACTGTTTTTTCCCCCCAATAAAAGATGCAATATGCATGATCACCTCCAGAATTAACACACACTCACCATCTGTGTTTCTTCCTCGCATTTCTGCCTCACATCATTTAGCATATCTTTCAGTTTGGCTTTCTGCTGGTCCATTTCATCTAGGCGGTCTTGAGCATCTTGTTTCTGAGCTTCCAGCTCTTGCAAGTTACTTGTTTCTCTGTCTAAATCATTTTGCAGTTCCTGAAAAAAGTTCCACAACATTATAGACTACACTTAACCGATGTCTTGTGACAAGCGGTTAAGCTTAAAGAGACATACTGAAGTAGGCAAACCCCAAATTCAACCTGCCTGTGTTGCCTATAGAATTTCCCCCATTCAAAGGTTTCAGTGCTTTTTGTAAACAGATTAAAAAAAAAAAAAACAAAAAAAAACCTGCCAGCTCTTCAGCACTCATGAGTAATCTACTATAAGAAATCAATGTCCATGCGATGGGAGAAGAGTCTCAGAAGACAAGGATTTCAGCTATTCTAAGCCTATTGTAAATGATTTTTAGAACATGAATTTCAGAATTTAGATGGGATACCTTCACAAAGTTATTTAAACAGTATTAATGAAGCATTAACAAAGAGAAACATTTTCTATTATATTCTATACTATCTGCATTTTACACTAACCAGCATCAAAACAAAATATTTTCTACAGTGCACAGAAAAATGAAATCATTGCTATAAGTTATTCCCCCAGTGCCAGAATAAATATACCCAGATGAATTCATAAAGGAAGTAGGGGGGGGGGGGACACAAAAAAAACAAAAAACTGTTCAAAACATGGATGGTGCTTCCTGTAGAATTTTAAAGAAATGTCATTAATAATAATCCAGAGTTTTTACCTGAACTTCATTGGTTTTCTGTCTAATTGAGTCCTCCTTTTCTCTAATGTCCTGCTCTAGTGAATACTTTTCTCTGTAGGGAAAACATTCACATGACTGATACAATTAAAATAAGACAATATTTTACAAAAAGTCAATTAAATGTTCTTTTGTAAACAATGCACAGATGGAAAAGCAATCCTACATTTGTGTCATACTTTCAAGAAGTAATTAAGAAATATGCTTTTTCATATTTAAAGACTGATTTGCCCCACAATCAGTCTTCTCATTTTATGCACTAGGCTCCAAGTAACCTTCTAGGCACTGCTCCTGATCTCAGTGTAATCAGTGGGAGTTATTATTAACTTCAAAGACAGCCAGATAAGGCTCCTGAACTGTAGCATTCAAGAGACAATATAGGACCAATGGAAGTAATGATCACCAGTAACCAAAGGGAAGTAATACTGAAACTGTTCTACTAATCAAGGATTCAACTGTTCCATTTCAATGAAAAGGAAGGTTTTAGTTTGTGCAAAATTTATTTTACTTACCTCAGAGTGACATTTCAGAATGAACTACTCTGGCTATAAATAAAAAAATACAGTGAACAATTGGGTTCAACTATATAAAAGGTGATGGGATCCTATTTTTGATCGTACCATATAAACACACACACGCTTTTTTTAAAAAACAAGAATCTATGGAACCAATAAATGTACTGCTCCCTAATGAACTAGACTAAGAAAGGTTTCCTCTTTTTTGGAGGGCACAGCGGTTAGAAACTGTTATGCAATTTGTTAAGAGCCATCATTAGTGAGGAAAATCCTCCATTTCACAGGTTCAGAATTCTTAACTTTAACAGTACACTATATTTACCTCTGCAGATGTGCAATCTCTTGACTAATATCATCGAGTTCTTTCACGCCTGTAAATTCTCCTGATCCGACAGAACTTGAACTATCCTGTAAGAAATCAAAATATTCCATTATAAAGCAAGCCAAAATGAAGAACAGGAACGTATTCTGGGCAAAGATTGAAGACACAGGATCCACCCCTCACTTTACACTTGGCCAATGTACATGGCAGAGGGGCATTGCTGGCACATGATGGCATATATCACATTGGTAGATGTGCAGGTGAACGAGCCCCTGATGGTGTGACTGATGTGATTAGTTCCTATGATGGTGTCCCTTAAACAGATATGTGGACAGGGTAGGCACCGGAGTTTGTTGCAGGGTTTGGTTCCTAGGTTGGTGTTTTTGTTGTGTGGTGTGTAGTTGCTGGTGAGTATTTGCTTCAGGTTGGGGGGGGGGGTGTCTGTAAGTGAGGACTGGCCTGTTCCCCAAGGTCTGTGAGAGGGAGAGATCGTCCTTCAGGATAGGTTGTAGATCCCTGATGATGCGCTGGAGATGCCACTAGCCGTCACCTACAGTCCCCAACTAAAACCTCTCCAGCGCATCATCAAGGATCTACAGTCCTCGCTTACAGACAGCCCCCGCCCCCGCAACCTGAAGCAAATACTCACCAGCAACTACACACCAAACAACAAAAACACCAACCCAGGAACCAAATCCTGCAACAAACCCCGGAGCCTACTCTGTCCACATATCTATTCAAGGGACACCATCATAGGATCTAACCACATCAGCCACACCATCAGGGGCTCGTTTACCTGCACATCTACCAATGTGATATATGCCATCATGTGCCAGCAATGCCCCTCTGCCATGTACATTGGCCAAACCGGACAGTCTCTACACAAAAGAATAAATGGACACAAATCTGACATCAGGAATCATAACATTCAAAAACCAGTAGGAGAACACTTCAATCTCCCTGGTCAGTCAATAACAGACCTAAAAGTAGCAATTCTTCAACAAAAAAACTTCAAAAACAGACTCCAACGTGAAACTGCAGACCTGGAATTAATTTGCAAACTGGACACCATCACATTAGGCCTGAATAAAGACTGGGAGTGGTTGGGTCATTACAAAACCTAAACCTGATTTCCCCAATACAAATTTCCCCCTACTGTTACTCACACCTTCTTGTCAACTGTCTGAAATGGGCCACTCTCATTACCACTTCAAAAGTTATTTTTCCTCCTTTGGTATCCTGCTGTCAATTGAATTAGACTGACCTCATACTTGGTAAGACAACTCACATCTTTTCATGTATTTATACCTGCTCCTGTATTTTCCACTCCATGTATCTGATGAAGTGGGTTCTAGCCCACAAAAGCTTATGCCCAAATAAAATTGTTAGTCTCTAAGGTGCCACAAGGTGCACAAGGTTGTTTTTGCTGATACAGACTAACACAGTTCCCACTCTGAAACCTGTAGAAGCTATAGTGACAGGCATTCATCACCAAACACAGAGTATACTGGAAGTTAAGGGGCCAGATTCAAAGGTTCTCTTTCACTTCTTAAGCAGGGAAATACTCATTAAATGATCACTGAGGAAGGACCTCAAGATTTGGCCTTAAGTGTAATTAAAATCAGCATTTCTATTCCCCTGAAAAGTGACAGTATTTGAGAGAGAACTGTAAACCGAATCCTCTCAGCTTTCATTGTCTGTTTGACAATCAGGACATCTACAGTATTTAACTATATTTTTAAACAATACACTGCAAAAGGCTTCTTACTATTATGATGAGAAAAATGGGCTTTTTTTCTTGTTAAGCACAAAATATGCGTTTTTTTTAGCAGAAACTAGCAACTCAGAATGAAGGAATAGGGGACCTGAGTTCCCAACTTACATGATTTAACATCTTAAGACCCTACTTTGGGAAGATGAGGGATCCTTTGGCTTGTATGTTTAGTTGGGGTCAGGTAAGCATAAGGAAAACCTAGATACTAATTCTTAGATTTACTAGACAACAGCTCCCTGTTCTCTAACACTACTCATATTTTATAAGTACAAACAATCACCAGAAACAGAATATGCCTTCCAACTTGCTTGCAAATATATAGTTAAAAATATGAGCCGCCATGTTAGTCTCTTAGGGTATGTCTACACAGCGCGACAGCGCTTTAACGTGGCTGTGTAGTTGCGCTCCAGTGCTGGGAGAGAGCTCTCCCAGCGCTGTAATAAAACCACCTCTGAGAGGGGAATAGCTCCCAGCACTGGAGTATTATCTACACTGCCACTTTACTGCGCTGAAACTTGCATCGCTCGGGGTGTTTTTTCACACCCTTGAGCGAAGAAAGTTTCGGCGCTGTAAGTGGCAGTGTAGACAAGGCCTTAGACAAATACAGCCCACTAATCAACATGAACAAAAAGTTAATAAACTACACTCAGATAAGGTGCCATTTTTTTCATCAGATAAGGTGCCTTTTTTTATGCCACATTTAACTATAAACATAGTAAATCAAAAATATGAAGCAATGAATTAAAGAATGAGTGGGAAGTTTAAGGATCTTGCACCAGGGTATATTTATTGGCAGCAATTTAATGTAAGTTACAGACCTAGTAATTTAATATGCCAACATTGAGCTACCTGTCAAAACAAGTGCTTGAAAAATTAATGGATCTCAGATTGTTGAAGGAGCTCGTACCACCGGCTAAACAGCCAGAAGTGGCAGGCTCACATTGTAATGACATCACCACACTGTTAGGTGTCATAGGACACTAGTGCTGAAGAAATGGGGAAAGACACAGAAATAAAGAACTCAAAGTTACAACTGGACTATACAAACAAATTTGCATTCTTTGGGGTGTTCCAATTACTCACACGACGCATTTCTGTTAGCGCTGAGATCTCAGTTCCTACAGGGGTCAAGTAACCTGACAGAGTCTACAGAGAAAGGATATAGGAGAAATAGAAGAGCTTCAGAGAATGGCAACAAAAATGGTCACAGGCCTGGAAAGATTTCCATTTGGGGAGAGAATGAAAAGATTAAGACTATTTCATTTAGAGACAAAATTATAAGAAGTGATATGACAAGTGCATTGTATGCATTGGAGAAGGGCAATGTGAGTGTCAAGGAGGCCCATAGATGAAGGGTGAAATACATTTGAAATAGATAAAAGGAAATTCTCCCCCTACAATCCCGGAAACACACAATGAATGCTTTGACCACCTGTAGAACTCACTGCTACAAGCTATTGAGGTAAAATGCATAGTAGGAGTTAGAAAAGAATTAGACATTTATGTGACTAATGTAGAGTATTATTAATACAGCTAATTACACTAATATTAAAAAGGTATATGGGTTACCCTCATGCTTCAGGGAATAAACCGTTAATTGCCAGGAATTAGGAAGTCATTTCCCCCATTACGAGGATTTTATACTTTCAAGGGAAGCATCTAGTACTGCCACAGTCAGAGACAGGACACCAGACTAACTCAATCATTGATCTGATCTGCTTTGGCAATTCCTATGTTAATTTTCATTGTCTTGCCAGGTCCATCTATTTCATATCGCTTCTAATGTCAACTTCTCAATTTCCCTTATTTTCTTTAGTGATCTTCTAATTTCTTAAGACAAGACTTAACATTTTTCTGGTTTCTTCATCCCAGCTGTTTCTATGAGTTTTCTGTTAATCTTGTAGGACTTCTTCCTTTGTGGCATCTGTGCAAAATTCTTAATCTCAGACTTCATTCAGAGCTATAATTCACTTTTAGATTATTAGCTCTACAAGACCTTCAGATTCAGTATTCACTCCTCTTTTCTAAATTTGCTGAGTTTTTCCCCTTTCTCTCTCACTCAGCACAGCCACTTCCTACATTTCAGGTCAACTCATTAGGAAGTCTATCTCATTCAAACCAGTTAAAAAAGGGAAAGGTTTTCTAATAAATAAATATTTAAAAAAGAAATCTTAACTATTATGATGTAAGATGAGCATGCAGACAGAAAAATATACCCTATTTCAGAGCTCTTCTGTTTAGCTGTACTATAATGTAAAAAAGTGAGCTACTATCTGTTTATTTGATGCCTAGTCATTCATTAATGATTTCCTAGAGATGTGTGTCAGTCATATCTTCCTGACATCTTGTCCTCCTATAGCGTCTGCGATGCTGACCTCTCCTCATACACCAAGAAAGATCCAGAGAAGTAGGAGGATCTCTTCTGGGGTCCTTCTCTCATTTCCCATTTTCTGTAGGACTCCCAGAAGCAATGTTGACTCTACGTTTTGTTTTTTTAACTGAACAAGCTACCACCTCCATGAAGCACTATATTTTTGGCCTCGGGCAAGCTTATATTTTTTTTATTTTTAAAGTGAGTAGTGTGTATGGGGGTGGGTGGGTGGAATTATGTTTGTGTGAGTATGTATGTATGTAAAGGTGTGTTGGGGCAGTGAAGGGTGTGTCCAAATCATGCCACTTCTTCCTCCACAATGTCTACAAGATATACTCTTTCCTCTCTGTCCTGACAGAAGAACCTTTGCCCTTGTCTACTTGCTTGACTGTGTATTTCATTTTGCTCCTGCTCCCACTCCCTCTCCCCTTCTTCCTTCTTGTTACCCGGTTTATCAGAGTCTTCAAAGTTTATCAAAGAAAGGCCAGAAATCCTAAAATGTTTTCTGAAGTAAACAAAAATATTAAATTACTTAAATAAGAACATTGTCCAGTTCATAACAGTTAATCATCTGTTTGTAGAAGATATAGCTGACACAGAAGTCAAACACTAAAAATTTTAAAAGCACCTAAGTGATTTAGGGACCTACATCCTATTTCCAAAAGTGACTTGGGCACTTAGCAGCTTAAGTCTCAAGTTTCAATTACACTTAAGCACCTAAGTCACGTTTGAAAATATTACTCATTATCTATCTAATAGTACAAGGATCAATGGCAACAACAGTGAATGAAAAGTGTAAGCTTGGAAATAAGGTTAAGAGAGAAAGGGAGAGAGATACTTTACTAAGAGCAACTCCCATTCACTCACCTGAACTTGCTAAGTATGGCAGAGTTCTAGTCTAACCTATCATCATCATGCTGGAAAAGTTTTTCTTTAACGTGAGAATGATTGATAAATAAGACAAAATATCACCACCACTTTTGTGATGAAAGATATATTTTTTAATAAAAAATTTAAACTGGAATTTTTCCAGGCACAAGGTAGGATTCCCTCCGGTAATTGTGAAACTGGTCTCATATTTTTGAAAGCTACCAAGGTAACGGACAACTCATTTAATATGATTTTTTGCAATTTATAACCAATTCATGAAGCATTTTTTGAAATCTGAAACTCAGTTATAAACAGAAGATAGACAAACATTCTTGTAAGTTAAAGATTCAACAATTCAATGGGTACAAAATATAAATAAAAAATTAACAGCTCTCAAAGCTAGTTACTTTCAAATCACATATTGGTCCAGTAGAGCAATATATTTATTAATAACCAATTACTTACTTGTATGGGAGTATTCCTCTCTGCAGGAGGGATCATATCTGGGGACAACACCTGCGGAGGATCAATCCCTTTACTGACCTTCTGTTGAATGAAATACATGGCTAGTGCAAACTGATCTTTGCTTAGCTTTCCCATCTGTCTTGTGTCTGCCAATGCCCTGTTAGAAATTGGTTATTCTTATTGTAAGTCAAAATGTGTTATAAACCAAACAACTATTATTATTACAATGAAATCTGAGATACAAATACATATAATTTTATTGTTGTTTTGGCCTCATCAGAGCCCATTTCCTCACTGGAAAAGTTCTACATGCTGAGCTATGAATGTTTTATTAGATGAACTTAACTGAATGAAACATCATCGTTTTCTTGGAAAAATGCCTTTGACTTTTTAGCCAGTTGAGTGATAGGACTGCTAAAATGTTTCCCATTCATGGAATAGTCTATATAATATGAGTACTGATTGCAAGTTATGCCACTATTACAGAGACATGATAAGGAGGGGTATGTTTTCAAAGTTTCATAGATCTCTCCAATGCCTTCCAAGTAGAATCATAGTATCATTGAAATGTAGAATTGGAAGGGACCTTGAAAGGTCATCTAGTCCAGTCCCCTGCCTTCACAGCAGGACCAAGTACTGTCCCTGACAGATTGTTTTTCCCCAGATCCCTAAATGGCCCCCTCAACGATTGAACTCACAACCCTGGGTTTAGCAGGCCAATGCTCAAACCACTGAGCTATCCCTCAGGGTGTTTGTCTAACCAGTTCTTAAAAACCTCCAATAACAGAGAGTTCATAACTCCCTGGATAATTTGCTCAAGCGCTTAACTACTTTACAGTTAGGAAGTTTTTCCTAATGTCTAACCTAAATCTCTTTTGCTGCAATTTAAGCTCATTGCTTCTTGTCCTGTCCTCCGTGGTTAAGAACAATTTATCACCCTCCTCTTATAACAACCTTTTATACGTGAAGACTGTTATGTCCTTCCCTCAATCTTCTCTTTTCCAGACTAAACAAACCCAATTTTTTCAATCTTTTCTTGTACATCATGTTTTCTAAACCTTTAATAATTTTTGTTGCTCTCCTCTGGACTTTCTCCAATCTGTCCACATCCTTCCCAAAGTGTGGTTTTCAGAACTGGACACAATACTCCAGTTGATCCCTTATCAATGCTAAGTAGCGTGGAAGAATTACTTCTCATGTCTTGCTTATAACACTCCTAATACATCTCAGAATGACTTTTGCTCTTTTTTGCACCAGTATTTCATTGTTGACTCATATTAGTTTGTGACCCACTATAACCCCACATCTTTTTCTACAGTACTCCTTCCCAGCCAGTCATTTCCCATTTTGTATTTGTGCAGTTGATTATTCCTTCCTAAGTGTAGTAGTTTCCATTTCTCCTTACTGAATTCATCCTATTTAATTCAGACCATTTATCCAGTTTGTTAAAATCATTTTTAATTCTAATCCTGTCTTCCAAAGCATCTGGAACCCCATCCCAGCTTGGTATTGTTCACAAATTTAACAAGTGTACTCTCTTTGCCATTATCCAAATCCTTTATGAAGAGAATGAATAGAACTGGACACAGGACAGATCCCTCTGGGACCCTACTCAATATGCCCTTCCAGCTTGATTGTGAACCATTGATAACTACTCAGAGTATGGTTTTCCAGCCACTTGTGCACCCACCTTATAGTAGGTTCATCCAAGCTACATTTCTCTAGTTTGTTTATGAGAAGGTTATGTGAGATAGTATCAAAAGCCTTACTAAAGTCAAGATATATCACATCTGATTCCCCCATCCATAAGGCTTGTTACCCCATCAAATAAACAGCTTTAATCTGAACATGAGAGGAAGGGAAGAACATTGATTTGGTTGTTCTCCTTGAGAGAATTTATCCTTACTTATAAATGTATGCAATGTTGTTGAGATAGTATGGTAAAAGAAGCCCTACAGCTATGAAGAAGAATAGCAGTGGCAGTCAACAAGGGAATTGCTAGTATCACATTTCTGGATGAAAAATGCTATTTCCTCGAGTCAACTAGCTGAAAAAAAAAAAAATCAAACCAAAGCAAAATCAAAACAACTAATGATGAAGTCTTACCATATATGTGCTAGAAGATTCTGAGACAGGCCTGAGTGTATAAAAATATCCTTCACTTCTTGGCCGCTCACATAGCCATCCATGTCCATATCAGTTTTTAAGAAAATTTCATCGTATCGCACCTTATCAGTCATTGGTACCACCCAATTCACAGATGGCTGAAAAACAAAAAGGTTTTGTTACGTTAGCCAAAACCAAATACAACCTTTATTAATACACTGAGGGCTCACCTGTGCATAATGCTGAGTACCCTCAACGTCAACAGAAATTGAGGGGTGCACAACATATTGTAGGATCAAGCCTATAAACAGTCCCCTGACATTTTCCTTCCCTTCAGTAATGTATCAAGATTAATACTGTATGTGAGCATCTCACAAATACTGAGAAACAGAATGTTCATAAACTGGGTACATTCTTCCTACTTATATACAGACTTACTAACACCCCAGACTGGTGTGCTTATTGACATTGCTCTGCACTGCAACTCAGGAGATCCATACTGGAGTCCTGGGCGCGGATTCATCCCTACACTGCTGCTAGGGCTGATGCAGGGACAAGCTCCCTCTCTTGTGAGCCCAAGCTACTGATCATGCCACTAAGATTCGTGCTAAAAGAGAATTCACCCTTTAACATTCAGCTCTCCCCACATCCTGTGACATCATTTGTTTTCAAAACATAAAATACTTTCTCTCAAAAAAGTGCTTTCCTTGGGAAGAAAAGTGATCCAGCAAAAAGTCATTTCACTATTTTGCACAGTTCATTGCAAAGGATATAAAAATTAACATGAGACTTGTACCTGTGTTTGCTTGATGCTGTGTTTGGGTGACAAACTTCCTGTGCTATTCAGGCTGTTTACACTACCATGGGATGGGGTAGAACGAAGGCTATCTTTAGGTGGAGGACTTGCAGGAAGAACAGGAACTGCACCAGGAAAAACTGGCGTCTTCTTTCTTTTGGAAGGTGGTATAAGTGGGGGGGGTAATACTGAGGGAACTGGCTCCTTTTCAAGAGCTCTATATACCAAATGCATTGCCTGCAAAGGCAAAAGTTAAAAATATCTGTAATACACCAATGAAGAGAGGAACACACAACAAAAAGTTTCCAATGGTAAGTGTCCAAAATACTAGGGAGAAGGAAGTAAACATGATAAGAGACAAGATCAGAGATACAGGTCAGAGCTGTACACGACTTTGAATGCAGGACAAAATGTTTAAACTTGATACTCTGGGCAAGAGAGGGCCAGAGGAGGGTTTCAAGGAAGACCATTTTAGTGGCTGTAATTTGAATGATCTGGAGTAGGGCGCAGTGTGGATAATGAGTGGCCAGAAAGGAGGAGTTTGCAATGCTCAAGACTAAGTTCAAGGAAGCAATAATACCTACACATTGCTTTGTCAAACTTTTAATGAATTCAGAATTTAAAACCTACCACAGCAAATTCATCCTTGTCCAGGTGTCCATCTTTGTCAATATCACTGAGATCCCAGACCTACAGTATTTAGGCAAAAATTAAAGTTGAAGAACACGTTACAACAAATTATATTAGTTAGAATATAAGTTAATAAGTAGGTTAGAAAATATTAATTGTATTAAGAATGTTAATGCCCTCTAGAAATTTGAGGTGCATTTTCTGAAGATCTTATTAGTTATGGTAATATACACAGAAGCATATGTTTAGGGCTGACAAGAGACGTAAAGGGATACAAAGTCTCATCTGCTCTAGCACTTATACTGCAGCCGATGTTATCATAACTAATAGGATTATGATGGAGGGGCTGAGTGGTACAGTGGATAGGAGACAGGATGGCGACACAGGAGTCGTGGGCTCTATTTCCTAGCTCTGGCATAGATTGCTGTGTGACTTTAAGCAAAATTTCTTATCTTCTTGTGGCTGTTTCCTTTCCCGCACTTTATCTGTCTTGTCTATTTAAACTGTAAGCTATCTGGGGCAGGACTGTTTCATGTATATAGACCCTAGACATCACCAAAACAGAAATAATAATACAGAGTCTGAAGCCTTTTAACACCAAGTGCAGCATAATGTTCAAGTGCAAGATTAAACAATTACTTTTCATTCACATCAAGGCAAAGAAGGAAGTGGTCTTTCATGGTCAGAATGAAAGCTTATTTCAGGAGAGAGAGGGCTCATGTTGAACTAGTTGGAACCCAAACTTGGCCCTGGCACAGAACACACAGAAGGGTGTATATAGTCAAGAATATGGTTTAAAAAAAAAGAAAAGAAAAACTGTTTAAGGATATTTACTGCATGTATTACATATTTATGAGGGGAGCCCCAGAAGTTCAAAGCTATTGCTCAAAAACAATACAGAATGTGTAACAAAAGTACAATGCAACACTATTTAAAACCCCTGGTTTACTGATGCTTTCACAGAACAACCTGTTCCAGAGTACATGCATGATTGTTGGAGTTTATATTTAAAGTTGGTTTAATAACTCCTAGTTAGGAAAAAAAAAGCTAGTAGAATATAATGCCCTAAAAGGCATTATTGCTTAGGTCAGGACAGCTTTTCTAACCAAGAGGCATTCATTTCCTTTTAAACTGACTTGTTTTTCAATTTAGTCATTTTTAAACTAAAGTTCTTGTTCTTAAAAGAATACAAGACAAATTAAGCTGATCCAGCCTAGGGACAAGTTTTTTTGTTGTTTTGCTTTTAAATGGACTACTTATTTAAGTGTCTAAATAATGATTTAGAGAGCGTAACTTTAGGTAGCCATTTTTTAAAAATCTTGGCCTAGATCTGAACTATTGCTTCCATTTAAAGTAATGCTGTTATGATTAGTTACATTACATATTTAATTTCACTAGAAAGAGAAGTTACATTAAAGAATGGTTAGGAAAATTTGCCGCACACTTACCCTTCCTAGGATATCAAGAGGTAGCTTTGAGTTCATCAGTACTGGTTTTACTTTGTCTCCTGAAAGTAAACCGTTTACTGGCAAAAGGCTTTCAAAAATACCATCAAACTTTGCTTTTTCTTCCACCTAGTTGGTAAGAAATAGCCTGAATAAGTAAAAAAGTGTGCCTGTGTGAGTGTCGAAAATTAAATCTTGCAAGAAACTAAGTGACTGGTCAGTAATTTATCATTTTAACTTCCTAGTTTCCCAGCGCACACCTGTATGCTATATCCTAAACAGTGTGCTGTATTTAGATGTAAAACTCATGGAACAGGCTTTAGGACCTTATTTTTCTCAATATGAAAACAAGCTTTCTGGAAATTACAGGACTGGGGTTACAATATGCATTTCTCTAGTGTTCTAGAAAGACAAAGCATTTTGATTCACACACTGGTGCCCAGATTTTAAGTTATGAAACTTTCAGAGATCATTTACACTACTAAGAAGTGTTACTTCCAAAGATTTTGCTTCCTACATTATAATATAATATACAAACTAGAAACCTCCATTTAAATGATTTGATAATTTAAATTTTTCACAAGCAGAAATTTTATTTTACATTTATAACATAAAATTAGAAAATTAAGTTATAAAATACAGGATATGTAACAAAAATTACTGTTTTCATTAGACCATACAGCAAGCACGAAAGAAATCATGATCTTAGAAGGTTGTGGGTTCAAGTTCCAAACTAATACTTGGGGATGGGATTGGTGAAGTGCTTCATTGTTCTTTAGATCAAACATTAACTCAAAGTGCCTTCTGCTCTGGCTCTGGCAGCTAGGCAGAAGATAAAAACCTTAGAGCACAACCCTCATGTCCTGGACAATGCTTCTTACAAATATTATACCAAATGCTGACAGAGGCTTGTTACAATACTTATATTAAATATAGAAATATATAAAAATCCACATTCAGTACTATGTAACGTTCACATGTCTGCTTCAATAAAGGAAGGTGTTCCAAAGTGGGAAGTATGTTCTCTTGGTAAAATTAATCTATCAAACACAGCTGCCAGAAACAGAATTTACATTTAAAGAATGGATTCAAATGTATTGTCTTGTACACTTACCCTAACGGCCCAGTGAGCCTCTGTTGAAGGAGGTGTGATCAATAAGGGACTGCTAGTGTCATGCTAAAATGAAAACAGTAAATATGTTTATGCACATGTAGCTTTCTCTTTAATATTTAAATGTTTTACAGATGGCTATTGATATGAAGTATTTCATTTGTTATATTGAAAAGAAAAACAAACTCTTGCATATCTTATCCAAATAGAAAAAACTTTAAATGTCATATTATTATTATTTATTTGTATTATTGTAGCACCTAAGGGCCTAGTCACTGACCAGAACCCCATTGTGCTAGGTGCTGTACAATCACAGAACAAAAAGACAATCCCTGACCCAAAGAGCTTACAATCTATGTCCTGTAACTATCAGGAGACTAATTTGTAAAGTAGAAAAGATTTCCCCATTTTTCATTTTAAGCTTCAGTTCTAAACTTAAAATATCACTTACAAATTTAGGAGGTGGTATAGTCAAGTTTAGATTGCTCAAGTTAACATCATGGCCATTCTGTGCACATGCTACGAGTCGCAATGCAACATAGAAACCCTACAAATTCAAACACAACAAGTAAATGCAGGGCATTCTGTTAATAAAAACAAGCAATCTAAGTCACTGTTTTTAAGCAGGATAAACTGTATTTTGTTTTTTATGATACTATGCAGATACCATTGCTTAAATGATGAAACCACATTTCATAGAATATCAAGGTTGGAAGGGACCTCAGGAGGTCATCTAGTCCAACCCCCTGCTCAAAGCAGGACCAATCCCCAACTAAATCATTTGGGGAGATGCTAAATTAATTGCTCTCACACTCCCACCCCTTCCATTTATTTCTATCATTATATATTTCTACATCTGTTTTTTTAAAGAAAAAGAAAAAGAAAAGAAAAGACTTTGCAACAACTTTGTGTAAGCCTTTTTGGCTTAAGGAAAGAAACCCAATCAATAGTATACATTCTAAAAAATGCTTTCCCACAATTAAGCTATTGTTGCCAAACACTTTTGCTTAAAAATGAACTAAGTTTTAACAAACCCAAACCCCACAACCTGCAAAAGCTATTTAATATCCCAAATCATTAACAACAATATATGGGTAGACTTAGCCATTACATTTTAAAACAAAATTTGAAACGTCGTTCTTCATTCATTTATTTGCCAAATCCTGAGTTCAGGTTTTGTAATTCTCTTCCAAAAACTGATGCCATTACAAACACCCACAGGAGCTGCCAGCATAGTTGCATTCCCTGTTCTGCCTTTGCAATGGAAACACACAATCCTGAACTCAAGATCTGGCAAGTAAGCGAAAGAGAAATTGCTTTCTAAATATATTTTAATGTATGTATTTGTAATTTAAGCTTAAATGGTCTGTTGGTGATTTGTGATATTAAATAATCTTTAAAATGTTTTCTTAATATTTGGAAGTTCACCTTCAATTTTTTTAAAATTTCTTGGACTTTAAGCATATCAAAATATTGTCAAATGCCCATATTTGCTACAGTATTTGATTAGTTTATTTTCATAATTTTTGTTAACCACAAATACCTAGAGTATTTTTAACAAGTTGCGACACAGTGCTGAGAATCAGCAGCCGAACCAGCACTCTAGTCACTGTAAGTCCAATTTGTTTTTCCCAGTGAAGGGCCTGATTGAGGGAAGCAGGGGCTAATTACTAGATCAGTCTGAGCCAGGGCTGCCGGGGGGGGGAGGGGGGGGGGCAAGTGGAGCAATTTGCCCCAGGCCCTGGGCCCCACAGGGGCTCCCACGAGAATATAGTATTCTACAGTATTGCAACTTTTTTTTATGTAAGGGGCCCCCAAAATTGCTTTGCCCCAGGCCCCCTGAATCCTCTGGGCGGCCCTGGTCTGAGCTCAGAGAGCTAAGGAGTTAGTTATTCACTAACTGGAAGAGTAGAAAGGCACAGGAAAGAAGTGTAAGGAGGAAATGAGAGAAAGAGAAAGGGTGGGAGAAGATAGGCAGGGCCAGGGTAAAGGGAGATCTCTGTGTGGATGATGTTAGTATATCACTGTAAACAGAGCTGCTGCATGAGACTGTAAATGGGTGGTTGTTGAGATAAACCCAAATAAACTACATGTTGGTGCTTACAAGCTGGAGGTATTAGAGCCATTTGAATGAGAAGACAGTAGAAGAGGACTGTGGCCTGTCACACGTGCATTTATTTTTTCAAATGACAGAAAAATATAACAACTAACTAATGGGAATATCTCCAGATTATCCATATTAAATCATTTTAATTAAATTAGTTTAGAATAGGACATATTGGGGTATGAAGAGCACTGAAAAAGGCAGTAAAGCATGTAAGCACATGCGTAACGTCAATGGAACTTAAGTACTATCCTGAATCAAGGCCAAAGTGTGCAGGGTTATATGATAGATTTATGTTCATGTTCACTGCACATTTTATATACCTGTTTATCCAAGTACCCTTTACCCTCTGGGTCAGCCAAATCCCATATCTGTGGAAATAAAAATAATTATAAAATTACTTACAAAAATACATGTATATTGGAAAGCTCAAATAGAAAACATTAGTACTTGAATTGTTTGTTTTATATTTCAAAATTTGAACTGCAAAATTTGCTTTAAAAATTTTAAACCTCAAATTGTTAAAGTATATGTAAAAAATAAAGTGCTCTTTATTTTAAAATCAAATCCTTCTTCACACAAAACCAGATGCAAACTCCATTGAAGTCAATGGGAGTCTGTCCATTACCTTTAATGACCTTTGGATCAGGCCCTTACATCCTACAATCTGAATTTCTCTTGCATTAGAGATCACATCACAACCAACATACACAGAACAGTGATCTAGCATTTTCCTGCACTCCCTAGCCTGTAGTTGTAGAGAGGAGCCCCCACTCCCTCCCAATAATCTTGAACTCATGACCCAGCAGGTAAGTGAAGGAGGAACAGATTTTCTAATATTTTGTTTTAAAATTAGTAATTTAAAATCTACTCACCTTATTGTGTAATCTCTAATCAATGTCATCTTTAACTCATTTCTCATCACAGCTAGTCTCTTTCTTTCTCAATAGGTTCTTATATCACCCTTATCACCACGGTATCTAAGCACCTTCCAGCAGTCCAATAAATGATGTGATTAACTGGTTACTTCTCTTTTACAGATCTTCAGAATCTACACTTTCTTCAAAGCCTCCACCATTAAAACTTTTATCCAAACCCTGGCCATCTCCCACCTTGATTACTGTAACAATCTCGTCTGGCCTCACAGAATCACACCTCTCCCAGCCCCTGTCTGTCCACATTTTCCTCCTCCACATCTCCCCCTCTTTGGATCCCTCCA
The DNA here is from genome assembly GCF_002925995.2 of Terrapene triunguis. Lineage (NCBI taxonomy): Eukaryota > Metazoa > Chordata > Testudines > Emydidae > Terrapene > Terrapene triunguis. The sequence continues at coordinate 246,187 of NW_020664545.1, forward strand.
TTGGTGGATTCCTGTCTCTTCCCTTCATTTTCAGTTTCCTTTTCCTCATCCATATATCTCAATATCTTTGCTCCCAGTTCCCCTTACTGCTACCTACACTCTTCTCAGTCATCTTGTCTGACTGCTTACTCACTTTGTCTCCTCTTCCCACTCTTACCTTTGTGCCTTCTAAGATGCTGTCTCATGAGCATAGAACAGTCTCATTGACAAGGTGCTCCCTCTTCAAGCAATTCTTTATATGACCTTATTATTAACTATCCCATCATCTTCCTTTTACTGAACTGTTTTTTCTTGTGTGTTATAAACTTAAAATATCCACAGGAGCAGAGCTTTAGTCAGTGCAACCAAGGGAGTAACAACCAATCTACAGGTAATCTGGAGTTCAGAAAAATCAGAGGTGCACTGTATTGCACACGCTCTCTAGCAAACCACATCCACATTCACTCAATACCAGCTGTGATCATAATGCACAGAATACTGTATAATGTGTGTCCCCATATAAACGCACACATACTTAACTTACTTTTCCAAGGATAATGTCTGGAAGACCTGATTTTTTAAGGAACAGTGCAGCTTCACTAGCCCCAACTCTCCCTGTGTATGTTGGATCTACCTGGAAAACAAAAATTAACTGACTTAAGTATGTCGGCTACAAAAGCAAAAGTAGAGATTGGAGATTCTCCTGTCCCTTAACCACCCAATAATAGAGCAATATTAGTACACAGTTACCACACAACAGAGGGAACACTACAAGAAACTAGACTTAGAAAGGGGAAAAACAATTAAAAAAATTATTAAAAACATACCTGTTTGTAATAAGTCTCATACAATGGATTCCCAGTGGAAAGCTAAAAGACAAAAAGGGTTGGTGGGTGGGATAAAAAAAAATGAGAAAAGCAAGAATGGACCATGATCAAATATATTCCACTTCCAGGGAATGCCAAAAAAGGACATCCTGATATGAAACAAATTAATTCAAATTATTATTTCTGTAATCACTAATATTACACATTTAAAATACAAAAACATATATTATGATATTGTTACAAATTTAACACCTTAAAGTTCTGAATCTAAAAATTAGGGTTCTGGCTGTATTGTTAATTGGACACATACATGCTTACAGAATGCTCTCAACAATAAAGTTTAATATTCATATTTAACCCTGATCCTGAGTTACAGAAGTCTTCCTGCATGGACCCATTTTGCACGATTGGGGTACAGAAACATAAGTTTAGGATAAATATATGCAATGTAACCAAATTAACATTACTATGAGAACTGTAACACCAGTGACTTGAGAGTTTAGATTTTTTTTAACATTAACGTTGTTATTCAAAAGCAATAAACAGTATTAAACTGTGTATAGCTTCTCCCCCTCCATAGCCTTCCCAACACTTAAAGTCATTGTGATGGGGTGGACGAGACCTTATGGGCCTGCCACACCCTGCCCCAGAAAAGGGCAGTAGAGAGGTCTAGAGCGGCTGTGTGGGAAGTAGCCAATCAGGGCCAACCAGGTTAGTATAAGAAGAGCTGCAGGAACAGAGTGAGTTCAGTTTCCTGTTAGAGCTGGAGGAGAGTGGAAGGTGCTCCAGGTTGGCTGCTAGGATTCCACAAGGCCAAGGCCCTGAGATAAGGATGAAGAATGTGTGGAAACCATGGGAAAGTAGCCCAGGGAATTATAGCAATAACCCAGTCTATTTAAAGGGACATTGTGAATGGCTGCTATCTATAGAATCCCTGAGCTGGGACCTGGAGTAGAGGCTGGTGTTGTGTCTCTCCTCCCCCCTTCCCCCCCCGGCAAGTAGCCTGGACTTTGAGGCACCCCAGAAGGGGAACTATAGTGGCCCAGCTGAAGAGCTGGGGCCAGAAAGACCCTGAGAGGGTGAAGACACTGCCTCCAGGGAAGAAGCCCTGGGGCACTGCTCTATTCCGGAGCAAGGACAAACAGAGACATCAAAGAAGGCTCTGAGAGAGGCTGCTGCTGGACTTGTACCCTGAAAGGGGTTTGCGTTGCTTTTCTCTCTCTCAGACAGACTGTGTATGACTTGGCTGGAGGGCTGAATCACCGAAGACCACCACAAATAGAGAGAGTGCAGGCATGTGCACTCGGCCAAGGGGTGCTCACGAGAGGTGAGTGTGACCCCGTTACAGTCAAATAACTGGGGAATAATTGTCTAGTTTCCCAGACTTCTGGCTGAATAGATCAAAACAATAAAAATGCCTGTTTCACAGCCTCACACACAAGAGATGGAACTTTTTATTTGGGCCGAAGTTTGTAGAGGTTACAATGAATAGAGCACAATATAGAAACTGAGGGAAAATTGCGTCTGGAGCAAAACAGCCCCAGCCCCTGGGTACATTAACCATTTAAAAATGAAAACACTCAATGCATGCAAAATTTTAAAATAGCAATTTATGTAGAGAAATTCACACACACTTAAATTATGCAATGTTTAAAATGCTATCATTCAAATCAGATCTACGGTGTGTTGTGCCTTTTCTCTTTAAACTATATCTGCTTTCTCCAAACAGCCTGTCCAGTGACATTTGTAGACAAGTTTTCACCACAACACCAACATTTCACCAGAGCAAGTTCCTGCTCTAAAACACAGAGGCACACTAGCACTACAGCTTCTCAAGAAAACAGTTAAGATTGTGGGGTTTGTTTTTTTTAATATAATCATGGGCAAAATGACATCTCATCCCCCCCACCCCAATATTTTCCTCAGAAATGGCTGGACCGTTTTTGTTAAAACTTTATTAAAATATGAAGGCTGAGACAGATACTTGACTTGGGAATTTCTAAGCCAAATAGTTAAAAATTGGCAAAGATATAGGCAACTGAAAACAGGGTCTTACAAGGGGAAATGTCAGGCAACCTGAAGTATAGGTGGAGCTGAAAGCTCCACCTATAATATTTACGTGACTGGGCGTGTGCATGTGCACATACGTCTTGTGTCTTAACAGAATTAGAAGCATGTGCTTGATGTGCCACTAGGAAGGGAAGAATCCTGGCTTTCCAATAATACCCGGTTCCCTGTGTGAGTTCTGATTGGTACACAACTGAATATTGCTCATCTTTCACTTTGACCATTTTTGGGGGTGTCTGTGCATATTTGGGGAAAGATGGAAATGGTCTGTGTCATGTTGATTTTTATCTTTGGCAAGCTAGTAGAAATCCCAGGGGAGATGAAATAGCTGGCAGAGCACTGGTGAGGTAAAATATACATAATTAAATTTATCAAAGGGTATCACCACCACTTCCTGTTTTGATATAGCATTGAGATTTGATTTTATATGCATGCTTTTAGGCCCTGATCCTATGAATACTCATGGACGTGCTTAACTTTAAACACAAACAAGTCCTGCTGATTTAAAATTAATGCAATTATTCACATGCTTAAAATTAAGCACATGTTGATTTGCAGAACTGGAACCTTAGACTGTATAAAACAGAAGGTACAATGTAACAAACCTTCATTTACTGGGAACATTACTGATATATTACAAGCACCTCACATTTTTGCATTCTGTATAAACAAAAATAATACAGCCCATTTGAGTCATTATTTAAATATTTACAATCACTTATGTCCAGTCTTATTCTGGATGCCTCCATGTAAAGATACTTAAATTATATTACATCTGTTTTTCCCCCCCATTCTATTGTATTCCATTTTGGTGGGTTTTTACACACTCTCTCTGACAGTTCTGTATAGGCAAAAAATCTTTCCCAAGGAAACTACACAACACTGCTAACTAATTATTTAGAAAATGTATCAATGTTGAAAGAAAGAACAACATCCTGTCCACAGCACATACAAATTGCATAAAAATAGATAATACCAAAAGAACTTGGAACAACAATCTCCTAAACATCAAAGGAGACATGTGCAACTAACCATATAAAAGCAGGATTTCTAGTATGGTAAATATCTGAGACTTGCCATATGGGGTACATTTTATCAATCCACTGTAAAACTGTTTTACCTACTTTATTAGTTGAGTCTGTAGCAAGCACTATAACTACCAACTACCAAGTTCTATGAAAGAAAAAATGTTCCCCTCTGAAGTCTAAGATATCACAAATGGTAGCTTGATACGAAAGGCCAGAGTCTAATCACAAATTTAAATTGTAAATATCCGTATATATCATGAAAACATCTAGTATGATATTTATACACTTGTGGGTTTTCTTTTAGATGCTTGTCAGCCATACTGTTTATCAGATCAGAAATGCTTTCTATCATAAAATTAGGGTAATTATTTAAAAAAATTCTACCCTAAAGTTTAAGCAAAATCATGAAAGCAAAGTGCATCCCCAAGGACAGTCCTTTGCTTCCTTTGTATATTTTGTTTAGAATTAATAAATAAAAGACAGAATGCTTGCCATCTTTCACTTAAAAATTCCGTTTTATCCATCGGGGGTATGTGTGACTACAGCCTCGTTGCAACCACAGCCAACTTTGGAATTCTTTCTTTGCTAGAAACTTAGCAAGAATACAAATTAGCAACAGTGAAAAACGTATTTGGGGCCAATCAAGGCTCTGATCTGTGCCCAAAAAAGGGCTAGAAAGCAACACTCTCCCATAATGAGGCACTTGGCAAATTGTGTTGTATAACAAATTATATCAAACACTGTGGAAACATAACTCCTCAGAGTGTGACAAAGCTTTTTCTTTTTAAAAAGACCCATCTTATTTCTTCAGAGCGCTAAAATGTGTCTAAAGTAATTATTCTGAGCATGCCGATACCTACTTTTTGAAGACAAGTCCACCGGAGTTTCACTCTGGCATTCTTAAAAGCAGTGCAAAATATGGTGGGTTTTTTAAAATTTATTACTCATGGTCAGTACATGGAACATTAAGTTTCTATGGCACAGTAAGTTGAGTAAAAACAATAACTATTTTGCAAAAGTCTGACTTCTGAACAGATTCATCCAGGTAACTAGATCTGTTTCTCCCACAATGATCATTACACACAACTTGTCAAAGACTTCAAGAGAGCAAGGAGTTACTTGACTTTATATCAGAAACCCAATTCAGCAAGTTGCTTGAGCTTTTAAAGCTCTATACAAGAGAACATGCATTTCAGGGGTGAAATTTAAAAGTGAAATAGAAAGCTTTTAATATTTTCTAAAATGTATGTGAAGCCAGAGGGTCTTATGTTGCAAAGACAGCATGGGTCTATGTATCCAAGTGAAGTCCCACAAACTGCAAGACAAGATAGAACCCTGAGCTTGGGACTTGGGGGAAAAGAGACTTAATAAATATATAGCTACTATAAAGTGGAAACATTTTATTAGTTACTTATTTGGGTTCTGGAGCTCCCCACTTAACTGTAAACCTTCTTGCTGACAAATACCAGGAATGCGTAATGTCATTAGTAATATCTAGTGCCTTCCTCATTTGAAATCTAGATCAGATTTGCCTATAAATATTCAAATACACTTGGAAGATTGACAGTTGTCTTTCTAAATACATGACTGATCTATTGCAAGTGGTGAAGACAGGGTTTCACTTTAAAGACATTGGGTAGATTTATCCCCTCATAGGAAATCAGTTAGATAATGTCTGCAAAGCACTTTGCAGAGGTAAAGGACTATGTAAGCACCAAGTATTGCTGCCATTATTCAAGATTTTAGGTAAGCATATAATGGCAAGTGTCATGGTAGGGGTCTACTACAGACCATCAAATCAACAAGAGGAGGTGGATGAGGCATTTATAAAACAAACCAATATCCAAAGCACAAGACTGGGAAGTAATGGGGGCCTTTACCCAGACATCTGTTAGAAAAGTAATACAGTTGTTGGAATGTATTGGGGACACATTTTTGTTCCAGAAAGAGGTGGAAGTAACCAGGGGACAGCCCTTTTAGACTTGATTTTGACCAACATGGAGAAATTGGTAGAAAATCTGAAGGTGAAAGGCAATTTGGGTGAAAGTGATCATAAAATAGACTTCAGGATTCTAAGGAAAGGAAGGAGTGAGAGCAGTGGAATAAGGTCATGGAACTTAAAAAAACTCCTCCCACTTTAACAAACTCAGAGAACTGGTAGGTAAGGTCGGGGGGGGGAGGGAGAGGGATTCAGGATGGCTGGCAGTTTCTCAAGGAGAAAATATTAAAGGCATAACTGCAAACTAGTCTGAGGCAAAGGAAAGATAGGAAGACTAGTGAGTGGCCAATATGGCTCTCAGGAGCACTTTAATGATCTGACAATCAAAAAGGAATCCTACATAAAGTTGAAACATGGACAAATTACTAAGGAAGAGTACAAAGGAACAGCACAAGCATGTAGGAACAAAATTAGAAAGGCTAAGGCACAAAATGAGTTACATGTAGCAAGGGACATAAAAGGCAGTCAGAAGAGGATTCTTTAAATACATAAGGAACAAGAGAAAGATGAATCAAAGCACAGGTTCTCTATTTTGCACTAATAAGTTAAAAATGATGACAACAATAAGCTGAGGTGTTTAATGTCTATTTAGCTTTTGTCTTTATTAAAAAAGCTAATGGTGACCAGATACTCAACACAATTAATATTAACAATAAGGGAGAAGGAATGCAATCCAAATTAGGGAAACAACAGGTTAAAGAATATTTAGATAAGTGTGATGTACTCAAGTCAGCAGGGCCTGATGAAATTCATCCTAGGATACTTAAGAAACCAGCTGATACAGTATTGGAACTGTTACCAGTTATCTTTGAGAACTCCAGGAGCATGGGTGAGGATCTGGAGTTTTAGTGGATCACAAACAGAATATGAATCAACCATGTGATGCAGTTTCAAAAAAGGATAACTATTCTTGGATGTATTTACAGGAGTGTCATGTAAGACCTGAGAGACAACTGTCCCCTCTATTGGGCCTCAGTGGAGTACTGTGTCCAATTCTAGGTACTGCACCTATGGGCTGGTCCACACTAACCCCCCACTTCGAACTAAGATACGCAACTTCAGCTACGTTATTCACATAGCTGAAGTCGAACTATCTTAGTTCGAACTTACCGCAGGTCCACACACGGCAGGCAGGCTCCCCCGTCGACTCCGCGTACTCCTCTCGCGGAGCAGGAGTACCGGCGTCGAGCACTTCCGGGATCGATCCCAGAAAATCGACTGCTTACTGCCAGACCCGGAGGTAAGTATAGACGTACCCTTAGAATAGACATGAACAAAACTGAGCGAGTACAGAGGAGAAAGCAACAATTATAAAAGGCTGAGAACCTGTCCTATGAGGAAAGGTTTTTAAAAAACAAAAAATTGGGCATGGTTAGTCTTTAGAAAAGAAGGGGGGGAGGGGGAAAGAGAAGGAAACCAGATCGGTTTCAAATATGTTCAGGGCTATTATAAAGAGGATGGTGATCAACTGTTCCCTATGTCCACCAGAGGTAGGGACAAAAGTAATGGGCTTCATTTGCAGCAAGGGAGATTTTAGTTAGATTATAGTTAGAAAGGTTTTCCCAATAAGGGAGTTAAGCTCTGGAATAGACTTCCATGGGAGTTTGTGGAATTCCCATCATTGCAAGTTTTTTTAAAAACAGGTTGGATAAACATGTGTCAGGGATTGTCTAGGTTTAGTTGGTCCTGCCACAGCGCAGGGGGTTGTACTTGATGACTTCTAGAGGTCCCTTCTGGCTATACATTCCTATGATAATGACAAGAGTTAAAAATAAAATGTGTCCAAATTGTTAAATTATACCCTGTAACACAACCCTGCCTTTCAAAAGGGCTCAGGGTCTTTCTCTCCACTGCAGAATCCTGAGTATCCCACTCCCCTCACTCACTCTTTGCTAATAAGGAGTGAGAAGAAATGAGCCTTTCAATAGTGTGTCATCAGCTTCCATCAACTACAATAAAGTAGAACCTCAGTTATGGAACATCTTAGGAATGGAGATTGCTGGTAACTCTGAACAAAACATTATGGTTATTCTTTCAAAAGTTTACAACTGAACATTGACTTAATATAGCTTTGAAGCTTTACTATGCAGAAGAAAAAAGCTACTTTCCCTTTTTTTTTTTAGTAGTTTACATTTAACACAGAACTGGGGGGTTTTGTGTGTGTGTCTCCACTGCTGCCTGATTCTGTACTTCGAGTTCCAAATGAAGCATGTGGTTGACTGTCAGTTTATAACTCAGAGGTTCTACTGTATTTATGACCCCCACATTTCCATCAAAACAGTATGCAAGCACCTCTCCAAGATTAAAAAAAAAACTTTTCACAACATCCCTGTGCACTAGGCAGTATTAGCTCCATTTTACAAATGGGGAAACCAATCCAGAGAGAAATGAACTGACTTAAGAAAGATTACACCAGGAGTCTACAACAGAGCTGAGAACTGAATCAAACTGTCCTGAGGCCTAGTCCAGGGCCTTCACCACAAGATTATGCTGCCCCTTCCACTACAGTGGCTCAATACCAGGCCCTACAGCTTGGGTGGGAAAAAAGGGAACATCAACGATCTTCATCCCAACGAGGAAGCGAGCGTCCGTCCTCCGTCCCTGAGATTCCACCTCAGAGCCTGCTGCTGGGAAAGGGGCTCCAAGACCCCCCGGCAACCCAGCGACCGGCTCCCTCCCCAAATGCTCAACCTTGCCCCGGCTGCTGAGGGGAGCTAGGGGCTTGCCCCCCTCCGAGCACTGACCCGCCAGCGCCGGATGGGGCCCAGCTTCCCACACCCAGTTTCTGCTCTCCCCCCATAAGCCGGTTTAATGCGCCGGTTCCAGGCCGCCACCCAGAGGCCTGTCCCCCTGGCCCGGGTTTTCCCCCGGCGGGGTCCAACCCCGACCACAATTAGTGGGGCCTCTGGCCCAGGCCAGGCCAGGCCGGTTACCTGCTGGCTGTGGGGAATGAGCGCCGCCATCTTCCTCCCACTGACTGACTCCGGCGGGGCGGGGGGAGGCGGAGCGATCGCCGCCGAGGGGAGGGGGGAGGGATCAGCGGGCCCTGCCCGGCACCTGCACCGCAGGGAAGTGGCCGGGCCTGTTCCTGCTTCCCCGGGAGACGAGTCCTGAGGCCGGACTCGATGTGCAGGTGAGAGGACGAGGAGGTCCCGCTACAATGCTGTGCAACTCCGTAACAATGAGACCGCAGCTGCTTTTATCTGAGGGTGTCAAAACCTTTTACAATATCCCATCATTATCCCCTTTGTACAGACCACTGGGGAAACGGGCTTGCCCAAGGTCAACTGCAGAGCCAAGTAACGGGCAGGAATCGTGATTTCCAGTCTCCACCTTCAGTTCCCAGAGAATATATTTACTTCATGGAATACACTAGGACAGAGTTAACTTAACTAAATAAACAGGTGGTTGTGCTAACAGTAAATTGGCATGTTTGTTAAAATATATTTCCACCGATAACATGAAATTCACACACAAAAGCTAAATTTGTTAATGTGTCACTAGAGGCACTTTTCAAAAATATGTTAGGGTAGGTTAAGCCTCCTTACACTTCTAAATTTTAGCTTAATCAGGTTCTACAAATCACATAAAACTGGGGTGTTAGTAACTGTTTATTCATATATTAACTGATGAGATTTTTTTTAATTCAAGGGTTTTTATGTACTAGAGATTCCTCTCGATCAGCTCTTTCTTCTCCAGTCACTTTTAAACACCTTAAACCTTTAAAAGGCAATGGAGTCTAATGGACAGAACAGGTGACTGGGTGTTAAGACTCCTGACTCTGGGAGGGACTCCAGGGCTTGTGTCTAAAGACACTTGTCACTATATTCAAAGTATAGTAAAACAAGTTAATGGTCACTGCAGAGACTTCTGTTTTTCTGGTCATTGTGTCAGCAACATACTGGAGGCAAAAAAAAAAAAAAAAAACCACAAAAGAGACAGCCAAACATCCTTGGGTTATTTTATATCTCTCTCACACACACACACATTAAAAGAACATTAAGATTGCATCTATTTCCTCCCCAGGAACTTGTCTGAGTGCTGCCACCTCATTCCCATGACTGTCTCCTTGCCTAGCCAGTCCCTGTCTCCATCCCTCAGTCACCTCATCATAGTTCCTTGGCCAGCTAGACCTAGTCCCCTACTCTGCTCTCCTCATCGAAATCACAGTCATCCCCCCCACCCCGCTTCTAAATCCCTGTCTCCTTGCCTCAGTCTTCTTGCTCAGCCAGTTCATCTTCCACACTAGGCATCACATCTGATCTCAGTCTTCCCCCAACCCACTCTCACTCCCAGTCCCACTCTTCTCTGCTGACTCCAGGTTCAATCTGTCTGCATTCCTTCCCCCTTGGTTCCCAGTTTCATTGCCTCACCAGTTAGGGTGACCAGAGGTCCCGATTTTATAGGGACAGTCCCGATTTTTGGGTCTTTTTCTTATATAGGCTCCTATTACCCTCACCCTCTGTCTTGATTTTTCACATTTGGTGTCTAGTCACCCTATCACCAGTCCCCCTTCAAGCTCCTTGTCCAAATCTACCACCCTCTGTTATTTCCTGTCCCTCCCATCAGACGAGTACTGCTCTTGTCACTTCTGCATTAGAACCAGGCAACTTTCTCCTTCATGCTGCCTAGGCACCAGTAGGGGGAGCATTGAGTGCACAGAAGAGAATCTCTCTGTTCCTGTATCACAGCAGCCTATAACAGTCAGGAGCAACAATTACAGAAGTCCTGCTCAACCCAGAGCTGGAGCATGCTCAGTAGTGCTGGAATGTTTGGATAATTTAGTTACCAAACTCTAACAAGTCTCTACTAAGTAAGTTTAAATTAAGATTTTGCAAAGATTTATAACTTGGCTACATGTAGCAATTTTTCCATAGAAACAGCAAGAGCCATCCTGCTATGTTGGCCTGGTTATTGGGGTGTAGGACAGTATAAGTTTAACTTGACAAGAGTCTGTCAAGAAAAACAAACAGAGAGGAAAAGAATAGCTCAAGATAATATTCAGCTCTATCTAGAACTTTTCATCAGTAGATTTCAAAGTACTTTATAAAGGTCAGTATCATTATCCCTGTTTTACAAATGGGGAAAACTGAGGCACAGAGCAGTGACATGGCTTGCCCAAAGTTACCCACAGGCTAGTAGCAGAGCCAAGAAGAGAATCCTGCTCTATACATGAGGCAACATTGCCTTTACTTAGTCACTCCTCAGCAAACACTTGAGGACTGTTAAGGGACAATGCCAGAACCACTGGCTCCGAGGACTCTGGCTTGATTGTCAGCTGAGTCTAACATTACTGGTTTTGACCAGAAGGGTCAAAGTCTAGAAACGCAGGAGAATAAAAAGCCTATAATAGGGCTTAAAAGGGCCACTCTTCAGGAGAGGGTTCTTCAGGAGAGCTAGAACTGAGACAAAGGAACCACTTTGAAGAAGTTAGACCTGCCTAGGTTACCTCAGGCAATAGTAAGCCTTTAAGTTAGGTAGATTTGCATGTAGACTTTTTACTATTTTAAAATTCTTTTCTCTAAAAGGTTTGTTCCTTCAACAAAATAAATACAATTTTTGCTTTAAGAAAGGTGTTTCATCACTGTATATCACTGGTCACAGACTCCGAAAGGGAAGAGCTGCAGGCCGAACTAAGTTGGACCTGCAGGGGAAGAACAGTACATACACAGGGTTCTATAATCCAAGGCCTGGTCTAGGAGTAGAAGAATTGTGAAATTCCACTCCCAGAAGGCATGAGGAGTGGCATGTCTGAAGGTGCACATAGAGATACTACAAAGGGGCCAGGGAAGCAGCTAGCCCTATAACTATGACACAAGCATAATTACTATGGAAGTTCTTCAAGCCTTCTTTCTTCATTAAGACTTTGTACAATGTTATGTAGCAACATATACTTCACAGATCAGGAATGCTGTCTTTGAAAAAAGTAATTTTTGAAAAAGTTTTTGTGATGAAGAGACAAGGCAGGTGAGGTAATATTTTTGATTAGACCAACTTCTGTTGGTGAGACAGACAAGCTTTCAAGCTCTGTGTAAACTCAAAAGCTTGTCTCTCTCACCAACAGAAGTTGGTCCAATAAAAATATTGCCTCACCCCCCTTGACTCACTAATATCCTGGGACCAACATGGGTACAACACTGAATACAAATTTTGTGATGAAAGGAGAATTTCACGACACAATTTGCATGTATTTTACATTAATATTAATGATGAAAGTATAAAACAGTCTAGCGCCAAAGAGGTTGGTTACAAGACTTCTCACTGCAGAGGAACATACTGTATGCCAACAGCATCAAGAGAAATATAATGGCCCTTCTTTTAGAAATATATACCAAATCCTAACTCAAATACAAAATATGTAATTTAATATATTTTAATAAGGTTTTTTTATTGAATTCTTTCAATTCCATGTTCTATTTACAGGAAACATTTTTCTTAATATCTTCCTGTGCTAGAAATATATATTTAAATCTCATAAAAATGAATAGTTCTAACAAAGTTTTATTAGAGGAAGTTTTAAATATTACTTTCAAATTAGTTATTAAGAATACATCTGAACCTCTATACAACAAATTAGAGAAACGCCAAACTTTAGCGATTTCTTTGAAGTCTTTTTAAATAAGAATTAAAGCTCCTCCTTCTTCACAGTTATCCTGTTCAATTTAGTCTTTCCAGATTCTTTTTGCTTTTCTACCTTCCTGTTAAACCTTTCCCTAAAACGCTTTTCTTCTTTTGCCCTTTCCCTTTTCTTTTCTTCTTCAGTCTGTTTTATGTTCATTTTCTCTTCAGGGTCCTGAAGAAATAATGAAAAGGTCAGTTCACAGTAAATGTCATTTTGGGTCCAATTCTGCCAGCCCTCTGTGTACTGAATTTACATTGAAGTCAATAGGAGGGAGTTTGCCAATACAGGAATTGCAAGGGCCTTTATTTTTAATGGGCATCTAAACTTCCTTACAGAACCATCTTTCCAAACTACACACGTAGATTATACTTTAGCAGCAAATGTTTGTTGAACTATTGGTTGTTTTCTTAAAATGGAAGATCTGCTACAAGAATACAGGGGGCCAGATTCTGTCCCTGGCCCCTATAGAGCCCTCAGCAGCAAATGGGGCTTCAACAGCCAGAGGGGAAACTGTCCCCAGGGTAGAAGTTGCATAGGGCTGACATGCTCTATGCTATCCCCACCATGCTGGAAGTAGGAATAAACGTGTGGAGGACAGGAAGAGGAGTGGGTGTAGTGTTCAGCATTATGGCTTTTCTGGGCTGCAGAGCAACCCATTTGCAGCCATAGGGAGGCTGTTGTAAGGCTGCGCTGGCCACAGGAGGCAGCAGAATCAGGACATTTATTCCAGAAAGAACAAACCGTAAATTATTAGTAACTTAGGGCTAAAGTCTGACCTCAGTACAACCCTATAAATGTCAGTGGGATTGCAGGAGTGTACATGAAAAATCTAATTATTATTATTGTAATTATTGAATCATAGATTACGTGCCTGGCACTATTCTAGAAAAAAATATCCAAGTAAGTTCCTTGGGGCTTTAAGCAACTTTTGTGTTCTCTTGACCCTAGGCTGCTCCAAGGGCCAGAGAGGCTCCTAGCAACAACCTGTTGGAGCTACTTTATTGCCGCAGTGCAGTCTTGATTATTTGCAGCACTATGTGCTCTGTGACCCTTTCCCCAGCATACTCACTTCACCAGGGCTTCTGAGGGGGTCCACGGAAGGCAACCTTATGGCTAGGGTGACCAGCTGTCCCGTTTTTAAAGGGACGGTCCCATTTTTTGGGACTTTTTCTTATATAGGTGCCTATTACCCCCCACCCCGTCCCATTTTTTCGCTATCTGGTAACCCCACTTATGGCGATCTTCCACAGTGTCTGAAGCAGGGGAATCCTTGCCTTGACTAGATACAGAGATTTTAGGACCCCTTTGTACTATTCCAGCCCTTTTACCTGCAAAACGGGGCCAGAATGGGCGGGGTGCCCTGGGGTGGTGAAGAGCTCATCCATTACCTTTGTTTCACCCCAGGTGTCGTCTCCAAAGTCTTCTGCATATTGTTCATCATCTGTGATCAAGAAGTTATCAAAAATTGTTCCAGCTCTCACCTGCAGTGGAAAACAAAAATCACATTTTATTTATGTTCCCTGTTCATAATTTTAATCTCATTCCTTTTTATTGGTTGTTACTTAATCAGGATGATATTACTGAATATTTTCCTGTACTCAGGGCCCCATGTATTCCTCAAAGTCGCTGCAGAATTTGCTAAGGAATTCACCCTTGTTGCAGAACTATGCTCCAGAATCCAAGGCCTTGTCTTCAGTTGTTTAAACAAAATTTGTTGGTTTAGACCGCAATTCTAGTTAGGGCTGTCAAGCGATTAAAAAAAAATTATTAATCGCGACTAATCACGCTGTGAAACAACAATAGAATACCATTTATTTTAAATATTTTTGGATATTTACTACATTTTCAAATATATTAATTTCAGTTACAACACAGAATACAAAATGTACAGTACTAACTTTATATTTATTTTTTATTACAAATATTTGCACTGTAAAAAACAAAAAGTATTGTATTTTTCAATTCACCTCAGACAAGTACTGCAGTACAATCTCTTGTTCATGAAAGTTGAACTTACAAATGTTAAATTATGTACAAAAAAACCTGCATTCAAAAATAAGACAATGTAAAACTTTAGAGCCTACAAGTCCATTCAGTCCTACTTCTTGGTCAGCCAATCACTCAGACAAACAAGGGTGGTTACAATTTGCAGGAGATAATGTTGCCTGCTTCTTGTTTACAATGTCTCCTGAAAGTGAGAACAGGCATTCACATTGCACTGTTGTAGCTGGCGTTGCAAGATATTTACGTGCCAGATGTGCTAAAGACTCATATGTCCCTTCATGCTTCAACCACCATTCCAGAGGACATGCTTCCATGCTGATGATGGGTTCTGCCTGATAACGATCCAAAGCAGTGCAGACTGATCCTGTCTTGCTGTGGGGTGGTGGGGCTAGGGGCTTCTGCCCAATGGGGAGGGGTGTCTCAGGGCTTCAGACCTGTGGGAGACGCCTGCTGGGGCTCAGGACTTCAGCAGGAGCAGGGCAGAAGCCCCAAGCCCCTAGGCCCACCACCCCACTGCAGGGCAGAATCCCTGAGTCCCGGCAGACATGTCTGGTTCTCGAATTTCTGAAGATTATCGTATGCAGCTTAGCGGGTCAATAAGTTTGGCCATCCCTGATATATTTAAAAGAATGAAGCTCTTGAATAAAAGATTGAACTGTTTTAAACAAATATTCTGATTTCTTTTACCACTACCTATAAAAAATATACAGGTTTAAAAGACATTTGTGATCAACTCTGCTCCCAGGCTAAAACCAAGTTATAAATTATTATTTTTTTAAATTATTTGTAATAATTATTTATTTTTATACAAAACTTATTGTATTGTTTTATTATTTATACTTATTTGTATTATTTTTTAATACAAAACTTAATAAAACTTTTGCTTTGTGAATGTGTCAACACATGCACATACTTCATAACAGCATTTATAAAATTATAAATTGAGTAGAACTGTTTATGTCCCTCATTTGTTAGTACATCTGGAGATAATTATGATTCAAACAAATGGCTAAAAATACCTATTGATATGAGGGTATGTTAAAAACATCGGCATGATCCAACTCCCAACTAAGTAGATGATGTGTATATGCAAGGGCAGAACACATGGTTGCATAGTTAAGGACAGGAAGCTCTTTAATTTCCAGTTTCTGTAATAATTAAAAACAACTGACCTGCCAAAGATCTAGTCCAATTATGCTAATGTTCTCATAGCTATAGATATTGAAGTCTGGTGAGTAGTTTGGGTTTTCAATCTGTGGACACGGCCAAACTCCTTTATAATTTGGGTTATCAATCTTCCTTGGTTTCCATTCACCCTGTAACAAACCACATGTTCTGAACACTGTCACCAAAAGAATAGTCAACTTGAACATGTTATACATAAATAGAATGATTTATACTCTGTATAGTGGATTCTTGATCATAGGAGGTTGCCATTCTCCGTTTGTTGCATTATCCCAATCTTCAGGTTTTTCAGCGCTAGTATCCAGAATGTATTCAGGTTCATCCCAATCCTTTAAAAATATCCAGAAGATAAAGGAAGTAAAATTATCTGGGCTTTATATTCCTACTATGAGGCAAGATGCCATATTGTTTCCCCAAACAATTCAGCTATGAAAGATTTTTTTATCATATAATTTTAATAGAATAAACAGATGATCTCCTTTTCAGGAAAAGGAAACCCTCACATACTGGCCAATTCAGTAGATATAAAGGTGCTCTTTGCATAATCTGGACAAAAAGGGAAAACTAGAAAATATTAAAATTTATATTTAGAACCTTGATTTACGGTTAAAGCTTGGGGTGGTCTAGTGTAGTGTTAGGCAATGCAAAATCAGAGAGTTGGGTTCAATCTCTTGTCCTGGTCATTTGTGTCCTGAATTGTTAGACGTTGGGCTTGCTGGAGGGGGCTTTTGTTTAAATCCTAACCTCATTATGCATGTTTACCCAATCTGAACCTTTGAAGATTGCTCATATAAACAGGCTAACAGAGGGTTAATTGTTTTGGGCTGTAATTAACATGGTAAGGCAACTCACTGTAGGTCTAATCCAAAACACATTAAAGTCAATCTGATCCTCTCCTCATATAAGCAACCCTCATCATCTGGTCATGTAATTTTTAAAATGACAAGAAAATTTCAGTTACTAACATAGTGTATATATCTGAGGAATGGATGGGGCACTTTCTGTTAGCCTTGATAACAGGCCAACTTTGGTACAGAGATGTGCAGCAGTGGAGCTGGGTATCTCCCAGTTTAGGGTCCTTGCAAAGTACTTCTGAGTTAAATAATCATATTTCCATGACATGCAGCTGCTATGCACAGAACACCTTGGCCCAGAGAAGTTTCTCCAGGTTCAATTTCACTGTATACTGGAAGTAGCTCTACCTGATTATATGAACAGTAGTAACAAATCTGGGTTCAATTATAATGAAATAATCAGATATTTCTGACATTTATGTACTTCCTCAAAAATACAGGACAGAGGAATATTCAGGAAAAAGAAACCACCTCAGGCTTGACATCATTTGGATCATCAATTTGGGGTACATCATCCCAATCCTTGGGTTTCTTTGCTGTAGGATCATTTATTTTCCTTGGTGGCAAGAAATTCCAATCATCTTCTAAGTTGCCTGATTCAATGATTTCATTATCAATTTTTACTTCATAAGTCTGATCTGGTCTTAAAATTAGTGTATATAAATGAGTGAATCCATCAACCTATAAATTTTAAAGAAAGGAAGTTAAATGTTTTCTGCTGCCATTTAGAAGTACCACTAAAACATGTAGCTTTTAGAACCAGTATTGCATCAGAATCACATTACAGCAGAAAATCCATCATAAACAGGCTCAAACAAGAAAAACTCCCAAGGACTTTTATATTGGCTAAACATGAAAAGATATTTATACAAAAAGCAATCTAATTTGCCAGCAATCTTGTACGTTTCTCCTGCTATTTTTGAATATATGTGTTTGAATAAGAGCTTTCTCCCTTTATAGCCATTTTCTCATGCTTAGACCTGCAGTAAAGACAATACTTTGTGAATGGCATCTTAAATCTTGCCTTTGAAATGACTGTTGTCATAAATTTGGCATTATGATTTGTTTGCAGGATTATGCAAGATAAAAAAGTTTAATTAAAAATCTTTGTTAAAGTCAGAAATATATCTGATCATTTGAAAAAGCAGCAAGAGAAAAAAGTAACTGAGTCTACATTTTAAATATGAAACATCTGAACTTTTTCCCCCTTTGTGAAAATCTCTGTCTTGACTCTAAACTAAAATGGCATGAAGGGGCAGGAGGGAAAGCTTTGAACTGTTATTGGCTTACTCTTCTGTGTGGCAGTCAGAGCAGGATTGATGGAGTCCAGAGTAAGCACTGTCTATCCCGGCTTAGCCATAGGAAGCGTTATAATATAGAGAGCATAAGGTGGATAGTGATGGAAAGGGTATATAAAACAAAAAACAACCACAATCCAAAAATACCTTCCTAATTTATATCCCAGACAAAAACAAAGATGGGTTAAGGTTGAAAGTACATATCAGTAACTTATGGGTAAAAAACATTACAGGGATGTTGTAACTATACCAAAAGCAGGGCTGGCTCCAGGCACCAGCGCAGGAAGCAGGTGCTTGGGGCGGCCAATGGAAAGGGGCGGCACGTCCGGGTCTTCAGTGGCAATTTGGCGGCGGGTCCCTCAGTCCCCCTCGGAGGGAAGGACTGGCCGCCAAAGAATGAAGCGGCGCGGTAGAGCAGCCGCCGAAGTGCCGCCAATCACGGCTTTTTTTCCCCCCCTTTCTCTTCGCCGCTTGGGGCGTCAAAAAACCTGGAGCCGGCCCTGACCAAAAGAAAGCATTACAAATCCAGGAAATTCAGTTAAGGAATTTAAATTAGAAATTCAAACATGTTAAACTAAGAAATGCACAATATAAGGTTCTAAAGCAGAGGTGGGCAAACTATGGCCCGCGGCCCACATCTGGCCTGCGGGACCGTCCTGCCCGGCCCCCAAGCTCCTGGCTCGGGAGGCTAGCCCCCGGCCCCTCCCCTGCTGTTCCTCCTCCCCTGCAGCCTCAGCTCGCCCCGCCGCCGGGGCAATGCTCCTGGGGCAGCACAGCTGCAGAGCCAGGCCTGACCTGGTGCTCTGTGCTGCGTGGTGGCGGCGGCGGCTGTAGTGCCACCAGCCACCGGTGCTCCAGGCAGCGCGGGAAGGGAGCAGGGGGGGGGGGTAGGGTGGGGGGGGGGCGGGGGGGGGGGAACAGGGAGTTTAATGGGGGCAGGAGTCCTGAAGGGGGCGGTCAGGAAGGAGAGGGGGGTTGGATGGAGCGGCAGGGGGCAGTCAGGGGCAGGGGTTCCGGGGGCAGTCAGGGGACAGGGAGAAGGGGTGGTTGGATGGGGCAGGAGTCCCAGGGGGGCCGTCAGGAATGAGAGGAGGGGTTGGATGGGGCGGTGGGAGTCCGGGGGTGGTCAGGGGACAGGGAGCGGGGGGTGTGTGTGTGGATGGGGCAGGGGTCCCGGGGGGACTGTCAGGGAACAGGGGGGTTTGGAGTCCAGGGGGAGGAGGCAGACAGGAGGTGGGGGCCGGGCTATGACCCCCTCCCCTAACCGGCCCTCCATACAATTTATGAAACCCAATGCAGCCTTCAGGCCAAAAAGTTTGCACACCCGTTCTAAAGCAACCTGAAGTCTGCCCTGTAGTGATGCTATGTGTTAACCATACAACAAGAGTAAATCATTTTAATGTTTGTAGTCCCAAATTAGATTAAAATTTTTTTTTAAAGACTTTAGATTTTTTTGCCATATAAGTCATACTGTACCCCTTTCAGGAGTCTGATTTGTCCTGCATACCCCAAGTTTCACCTCACTTAAAAGCTACAGGGGGCCTGCGAAGCTAAGATACATGCTTCAGCCTCCACTGGGGCTTGGGCCGAAGAATATAATTTAGCTTTGCAGGGCTGCCTGTGGCATTGCCCTGCTTGCCACCCCCCAATGCCAGCCCTGCACTTGCAACACCCCTAAACCCATCCTATGACCCCCCTGGGGGTGGGGGGTCGCAATCCCCCAGGTTGCAAAACATTGATCTAGATGAGCTGATGTACCCCCTGGAAGACCTCTGTGTACTCCCTGGGGTACATGCACCCCTGGTTGAGAACCACTGATATAAGTGATGTAAGCTTGAACGAGCATATTTTTCAAACAAAAAATGAGGTTGAATCCCTGCTTTAAATGCAAAATGGAACTCAAACTTAACTATTGAGTTGTAACTAGTGCCTCCATAATGTGTTTAATATGACAGATCTTTAAATTATTATTAACTTTAAAGAGGCACTCTCACTAATCTAAATGCAGCTATTAGGTGAATTTTAACATGAAATTCCTGAAATTAGTTAACAATCTTTACAACTTTTATATTCTAGCATTTACCTTGCATCTGATTCGTTTCTTCATTGGATGAGGTTTACTCTTGTAATTTAAAATAACATGGACTTTCTTTGTTTCAGATCCACAAATATCTGGTCCTACAAAAAATTTCATACTGTCTATTCTTAACTTCTTTATACATATACAGTTTGCTTATCTCATGTCTTTCTCCCCCCTCCCTCCCCCCCCCCTTTTTTTTTTTTTTTTTTACTGCCAATAGACAGCCCTCAATTCCACATGCCACTTGATGGATTCCCATTTTTGCTTGCATTGCTTCTCTTCCCATCTCTAGACCTGCCTCAAAATTATATTCTGATTTTACTAACCAAACATTGTTTTAGGGCTTGAGTCTCCTGCAGTCCTAATACAGGCAAAAATCATATAGAAATCCACTGCCAACTGCAGTTACCCATATCCTATATCATATGACATGTTGATAGAACTATCTGTGTGCCAGACTGGCTATTCAACTGATAAGTCTTTGGACTAAAATTTCCTTTGAGATACACATGTCCAATTCCCAGTGACTTAATGGGAGTTACATGTGAATATATGAGGGCAAATTTTGGACCATCATTGGGATTATCAAAAGCCCTATGACTGAAATAATCTTACTGGACCTTTGGCTTAATTCTAAAAACACTCTAAACAATTTCTTAACTGATTAAGGGACACAAATGAATGTTAAATCATTTCTAATTTCAATTTGTATTTTGACAATTCATGCTTAAAAATATCTGAACCACAGAGATGCTGAATTGCTGACCAGTCACAGGATTTTTATCTTATTAGGGAAGTCTTGTATTAAATCTTTTGCTGTACCAGTTCTAGATCTGTCTTTGAAGAACTGTGCAGCTATTGTGACAATATTTTAGCAATGCACATGTAACTAAACTCACCAAACATTATGTAATACTGTGAATCTCCACTCATATTTTTCTGATCCAAGTTTGAGGAAAAGATCTTAATATATCCACCACCACAATCTATCTTCTGCTCATGTTTTACTGTGTACTGAATTACCAGAGATTTTCCTTTATTGCTAAATGGTTTAAATCGTGATGAAATGGCATAAAATTTAGAATTTTCGCTAGTTTGTAGACCTATAAAGACATTAATATTTGCATATGGTAACACAATACTTATGTTTTGTTTTCATCTGCTATTATTAAAATCATTAATTTTAATTATATTAGAATAAGAATGCAGGACATCTCTGTAAAGGCAAATAAATTAATATTGATTCAAAAAATCTATACTGGATGGGTGCAAAAACTCATGGTTCAGCTTTCTTCATTTAAATTGAAAGTAGGGGACAAATTCTCCTGTCATTTACACTGTTATAAATTCAAAGTAACTCTATGGCACTAAACTTACTTTGGCTTTACAAATGTGTAATCAAGAGTAGAGTTTAGCCTTATCATTTTCCTCACCAAACTAATGCTAGATGTATTAAAATCAGCCAATTTTAAACATTGACAAAACATCACATGCAAAAAAAAATGACTTAACCAGACA
The DNA here is from genome assembly GCF_002925995.2 of Terrapene triunguis. Classification (NCBI taxonomy): domain Eukaryota; kingdom Metazoa; phylum Chordata; order Testudines; family Emydidae; genus Terrapene; species Terrapene triunguis. Next base: position 267,648 of record NW_020664545.1, read on the forward strand.
CAGTTTTAAATGAAATCACAAAAAACAGTTGGCACCTAATATATGTGAATTAATAATTTGTGTAAAAAACAAACAGCAAAACATGTTTTTAATTTGTATCATAAGTGATCCATAAACATGAGGAAATCTTTGAGGGGGTCAACAAACAGGGGGAGAAAGGTGATCCAGTGGATATAGTGTACTTGGACTTTCAGAATGCCTTTGACAAGGTCCCTCCTTCACCAAAGGCTCTTAAGCAAACTAAGTAGTCATGAGATAAGAGGGAAGATTCTCTCGTGGATCAGTACTGGTTAAAATATAAAAAATAAAGGGTAGGAAAAACAGTTTCACATTGAAAAGTGGTAAATAGCAGGGTCCCCCAAAGATCTGAACTGGGACCAGTGCTGTTCAATGTATTCATAAGTGATCTGGAGAAAGGGACAAACAGTGAGGTAGCAAAATTTGCAGATGATACAAAATGGCTAAAGAGAGTTAGGTCCAAAGCTGACTGTGAAGAATTACAGAGGATTCTCACAAAACTGGTTGACTGGGCCACAAAATGGCAGATGAAATTCAATGTTGATAAATGGAAAGTAATGCACATGGGGAAAAAATAATCCTAACTATATAGTACATACAAAATGATGGGGTCTAAATTAGCTGTTACCACTGAAGAAAGAGAGATCATGGAGTCATTGTGGATTGTTTGCTGACATCTGCTCAACATGCAGCGGCCGTCAAAAAAGCTAACAGAATATTAGGAACCATTAGAAAAGAGATAGATATAAGACAGAAAATATCATAACACCACTATATAAATCCATGGTATGCTCACATCTTGAATACTATGTGTGCAGTTCTGGTCACCCAATCTCAAAAAAGATATATTAGAATTGGAAAAAGTACAAGAATAGCAACAAAAATGCTTAGGGGTATGGAACAGCTTCCATATGAGGAGAGATTAAAAAGACTGGGACTCTTCAGTTTAGAAAAGAGATGACAAAGGAGAGATGTGATAGAGGTCTATAAAGTCACGAATGGTAAAGAAAAAGTGAATAAAGAAGTGTTATTTACCCCTTCACATAACACAAGAACCAGGGATCACCCTATTAAATTAATAGGCAACAAACAAGGAAGTACTGCTTCACACAATGCACAGTCAACCTGTGGAACTCATTGTCAGTGGATGTTGTGAAGGCCAAAACTATAACTGGGTTCAAAAAAGAATTAGATAAATTCATGGAGGATAGGTACATTAATGGCAATTAGCCAAGATGTCAGGGATAGAACCCCATACTTTTGGTGTTCCTAAACCTGTGACTGCCAGACAGGGGATGTATCATTCAGTAAATTGTCCTGTTCATTCCCTCTGAAGCATGTGTCACCGGCCACTGTCAGAAAACAGGATATTGGGCTAGACGGACCCTTGTTCTGACCCAATATGGCCATTCTTATGTTTTCCTTCTATGGTACCTATCTTAGATGTTTCTGTCATTCTAGTATGTAAGCACTTTATGGATTTCACGTAAGCCTTATAATGTCTTATATGAAACTCAGTTTTATTTATGAAATCTCTAAATGTGCTGAGAATGCATGTGGGTTTATATTACTTATTATTTTTATTTATTTATATTACCAGAGGACTATGAACGCTAGTCATGGACCAGGACCCCATTGTGCTAGGTACTGTACAAACACAGAGCAAAAAAAATGGTCCATGCCCCCAAAAGCTTACTATCTAAATATAAGAGGAGAGACAACAGATGGATACAAACAGAGGAATACAAGGAAACGAGACAATATTGGTCAGCATGATAGGCAGTGGTATCAGCACACCAGCAGCCTAATCACTGTCAAGTTTTTTGTAGGCATCACAGTAAAGGAGAGTTTAGAGGAGGGTTTTTAATGTGGATAATGAGGTGGCTTTGCAGATGTTTATACAAGCACCTCCCAAGAGTGAGGGGGCGCATGGGAGAAAACACAAACGTGCTTATTTAAACATTTAACAAGTGGGCAATAGAGGCTGGCATCATGGGCCAGTCAGAAGTGAGAGTCAACAGCTTGATAGTGAATGAGATGATAGGTAGAGCGGATACAGAATATGCAGCACCTGGAAAGTCAAAACAAGCAACTTATATTTGATGTGACTGAGATGGGGAGCCAGTGGAGGGACGTGAAGAGATGGTTGACATGGTCAAAACAATGGGGTAATAACATTATCTTTATTGCAACTTTCTGAATGGATATGAGCAGGGCAACACTGCATTTGTTAAGGAAGTTGCCGTAATCAAGACGCAAGATGAGAGCTTAGACAAGAGTTTTAGCTGTGTGGATGTATTTTAGCTATATTATGCAGAAAAAAATCAGTAAGATTTAGCTTGGATGTGAAGACCTACAGAGAGATCCATACAGAAGATGACCTCCAGGTTAGGGGCCTGAGTGAGCGACAGACAGGATGCTGTCACCATCCACAGTGGTCAAGAAAGGAGGTAGAAGGAATGGCTTGGATGAAAGATTAGGAGCTTTGCTTTAGCCATGTTGAGCTTGAGCTGATATCTAGACATCGACAAGGAGACATCAGAGAAACAGATTGATATTTTAGTCTGTACAGGAGATAAAGATGGAGTAGAGAAGTAGATCTGAGAGTCACCAGATGTAGTTGAATTTATGTTTGCAGATAAGATTACTAAAAGATAAGGTGTAAAGGGAGAAGTGAAAGAGACCAAGGGCAGGGCCCTGTGGAACCCCCGCATAAAGTTGGAAGGTGAATGAGGAGGATCATCTGAAGGACACAATGAAGAAAGAGATTAGAGAGGTAGGAAGAGAACCAGGAGAAGACAGAGTCATGGAAGCCAAAAGAGGACATTTCAAGAAGACCATGTCAATTATTAACAATGTATGCAGTCCTAATAACACATTTTAAATGAAATGCACAAACCTTTATCTCTGACTGCATCTCCATAAAACTTCCCAGCTGTTAGTCTAAATTTCCCATAATCGGATTTATATTGAGAATTCATCCATCTGTCTTGCCATTTAACTGTTAAATAATATTAAATATTAGTAATCTGATACCAATAGAAACATTTAGGCCACTAAATGAATTAAAATGACACAGACAAGGACTTTTTCAAATTTTAAAAATCTTTTTGAAACATACTGTTATATACAAAAACTCCTCAGAAGTTTGAAAATGAAATCTGTTCCCTTACTCATTATTACCTTTTGTTATTATGGAGTAAATGAATCATAGAATTATAGGGCTGGAAGGGACCTCAAGAGGTCATCTAATCCAGTCCCCTGCACTCATGGCAGAAGAGTAATGGACTGTTCACACTCACTTTTTTTTTTTTTAAAAAGCATTTATTTCAGGGGAAGAAAGGTGAAACTACTTATAAAGAATTGAGTGAAATTTTTAAAGCAAAAAAAGTGGGGGCAAATTCTGATAGGCCCCCACTATCAAGGGGTAAAAGTGTCTTCAGCAACTTCTCAAAGGGCCAGAAGTGACAGATCTGGTCTCCCAGTGAAGTGGATCTGAACTGAACACCGCAGAACACCGTGAGGTGTATTTAAGACAGGAAGCTGCTTAATATGGTGGTGTGGGACACAAGTTTGCTGCCTCTAATCTGGAGCCAGTACATCCTGTGCAATAACCCCTTCCGTGTGCTGAGAAGAGCTGAACTGAGTTATCTATTTATCCAGGACCTCTCCCAGAGTCCCAGACTCTTCCCACAACCCCTAGGAATCACTCCTTTCTAAAAACATCTCCCCAACCTGGGGTTCTCTGTTCACCCAGCAGGAATTGCACCCCCAACTCTCATGGCCTTAGAAATTCCCCACCCTGGATATCCCCTTTAATTAGGGTTGACAGGTGTCCAGTTTTTGACTGGAACACCCAGTCGAAAGGGGACCCTGGCAGCTCTCGTCAGCACCGCTGACTGGGCCGTTAAAAGTCCAGTCAGCAGTGCAAAGGCAGGCTCCTCCCTGCCCTGGCCCCACAGAGTTCCCGGAAGTGGATAGCATGTTCCTGCGGCCCCTAGCTGCAGGGGCGATCAGGGAAGCTCTGTGCACTGCCCTCATCCCGAGTGCTGGCTCCGCACCTCCCACTGGCTTGGAATCGCGGCCAATGGGAGCTGCAGGGGTGGCACTTGAGGGCACGGGCAGCAGGCACCATGCAGAGCCTCCCGCTCGTCCCGTGCCTAGGAGTCAGACATGCCATCCGCTTCCAGGGGCAGCACGGAGCCAGGGCAGGCAGAGAGCCTGCCTTAGCCCCGCTGCACTGCTGACCAGGAGCCACCTGAGGTAAGCACTGCTTGGCTGGAGCCCGAACCTCAGCCCCCAGCCCTGAGCCCACTCCCGCACTCCAAACCCCTTGGCCCCAGCAGAGCCCCTTCCTGCCCCCCAAACCCTTAATCCCTGGCCCCACACCAGAGCCCACCCCCCCAGCCAGATCCCTCACCCTCTCCTGCACCCCAACTCTCTGCCCTAGTCTGAAGCCCCCCCCCCACTGGAGCCCTCACCCTCTCCCACACACCAACCTCCTGCCCAGCCCAGTGAAAGTGAGTCAGGGTTGGGGAGAGCAAGTGAGGGAGGGGGGATGGACTGGGGGAGGGGCCCTCACGGTGAGGCAGGGCAGAAGTGTTCAGTTTTGTGTGATTAGAAAATTGGCAACCCGACCCTTAATCTCTCTCGGAAACGCCCTTTCCCCTCAGGACTCACATACCACAGTGACCTGGGGGGCAACAATGGGCACTTTCCCACTGACCCTACCCCACACCGGTTCATCTCCACCTATCAACCCAACCTCTTGGTCACGCTCCCCTCTCCTCACAGGACTCTCCCCATTCCCTCTCCGATCTCCTCCCTCCTCGTCACCTCCATCCATAAACTGCTCCCGGAAATACACGACGGCGCGGGCGGCGCTGAGCGCTGCCCAGAAAAGCAGGGCGAGGGCCAAGGGCCCCATTTCTAGACCGGTCCCGCTTCCCCTGGCAGGGAAGCAGTATTCATCCGCGCAGCCCGGGAACAACTGTAACCGAACCAAACGCCGTCGCCAGCTAATCTGCCGGCGCCTGTCTGCCTGCCCTCGAGCCTCACGACGGAGTCACAGTTGATTGGTCCTTGCCCTCGCGCTTCACGCCAATGCAGGTGCTAATTGGTCCAAATCCTCACGTCAACTCAGGGGCTGTTTGGTTCGTATTCTCGCGCCTCATGCTGGAGAGGGCTCTGATTGGTTTAGAGCCGTGAAGGCGCGCGGGCGGACTATCAGGCGCCTCCTGCCGGTCCGGCCCGCCCACTCCAGGACGTAATGTGTGCTGGGACTCGTAGTCTGTGCTGGCCCACACGCCCTAGCCCCGGAGAGAAGGCTTTGTGATTGGTTCTCGTTGGGCGAGGAACGGTCGTTGCGAAGGTAGAGGCGCCAGTGGGCGGGCTGGCCGCTCAGGGCCAATCAGGGGTCGGTATACCGGTGGGTTGGTGTTGCTGGGATGCCGAAGAAATAAGGGAAAGACTCGAGTCCGGCGCTGTGCCCCTGGCCGGGCCGCTGAGGGGCGCGGAGCCCACCCCGTCCTCTCTAGGGCAGGGACTCAGCCCGGAGACTCGGTGCCGCCTCCAGCAGCCTGGCCACCTTCTCTCGGTGCAGCCCGTTCCCCGCCGCCCCGAGGAAAGGGCCCGACGGCGGCGCGGGGCCCGGGGCAGCCGCCGCCGCGATGCGGAGGCAAGCGCTGCGCTCACTCGACCTCAGCTCTCGGGCTGGACGGGTTCCTGAGGGCGGACGGCAGGTGAGATCCGCGCTCCAGTCACGGGCTTTGCTGTGGCATCGGCCCCAGCGCTGGGTGGCCTGTGGGGTTTGCAGGGGAGGGACTGAGCGCTGGGTCGCTGTCACTTCAGGCTTGCTAGTGCCTATTAGTTGTAGGGACCCGTTGCTCTAGGTAGTGTCGTAGGTCCGCATAGTAAGAGACCGGTCCCTGCCGTGGAAAGACTCCAGTGAATAGAGAAGACAGGCACAGGGTAGAGGAAGAAAAGACTGGTATCCCCATTTTACCCATGGAGAATGGGAGCAGAGAAAGATGAAATGTCTTGTCTAAGGTCATGCAGGAAATCAGCCGTAGATCTCCCATGGTCCAGTAGTGCCTGATCAACAAGGGATCATCTTCCTTTTGTAATTCTTCCACAGGGACACATGGATTCTCCCCATAAAAAACTCACTAGTGCCCCTACTGACTCTTACAGTGACCTTTCTATAGGCAACACAGAAATGGGAGAAACTGACAAAAACAAAGACCTTAAAAGGGAGAGCCTCCAGGAAACTCAGTTTAGCCACATCAGATTCCTAAAGAAAAAGCAGCATGCACAAAGAAACCAGCTAAACCAGAATACTAGTGCCATGCAGGAGGGGAACAAGCATGTTGCAAAAAAACCTCTGGATACAGCCTCAAAGGTGAGGTCAAGCGCCATTCTGAGAAAGCTAGCACAGATAGAAAGCAAGATCATGACCCGAAAGGTACAGATGGATTTTTCTGATACTGAGTTGGACCTGAAGATTTCGGATGAAAATAACTTATCAGCTAGATCCAGCCTGGAGGAGAGTGCAAGAGGTACCAGGTATCTGAAGAAAAATGACACAGTCAAGGAAAATGTAACATTGAGTAAAGTCCATTTCAAGGGGAAAAGTAGCTGCCAGACAACAAAAAACAAAGTGCCAATTAGAAAACAACTTAGTCTAGATAGTGATGAAGAGGAAATGAGACAATTACTAGGGAGCTCTTTGGAGTTTTCCAGTGAAAATGAGAACCAGAAGGATGTCACCAATTTTTCTAAACCTGATGGAAAGGTAACAACTTTACTGGGTTAAACATTGTTATTTACATTTAATGAAATTACACTTTAAAATGGCAGATCACTTTATAGAAAATTAACACACTGTAACAACTTAATTTCTAGTATTTGTAATCTACTTTTATAAGATGAGCTAATATTAATTGACATACTTATTCTATGTAGCATTCTGAATGCTTGATTATTCATTATTATCAATATAGTGTATTTTTACTTTTAGTGAAAGTAAAAATTTAGTAAACCTTTTAGTAAAGGTTGAAAATAGGTAAAGTAATGACAAATCTCTTTTCCAAGTTATTCATGAAGTCCAAGATGAAGAGTCCACCAAGAACATCTTTTCCACCCAAAAAACCGTCTTCTTCTACAAATCTATTTAGTGCTCCTTCGCTACTTAGCAAAAGTTCTCAGAAAAGAACCTCTGATAGAATTAATCCACAAACTCCCTCTCCACCAAGTAGAAATTTGCCAAGACTAACTAGTATGTCTTTTCAATCACCAACTTCAATAAAAGACAGCATTGCAGAGACCGTTTCACCTAGAACGAACCACATCAAACAAAGTCAGGTGGCCTTGTCTGAAAGGAGTGAAATCAAGTCTTTGGATGAGTTGTTTTCAAAAGCAGCAGATACAGAAGATGCAACCAGTGAAAGTTCCAATGGTGAGTTTTTCCAAGTTCATTTTACATTTCTGCTTATGTTCTGAACAGACTTGATGTAATCCATGGACACTAAAACGAAATTAGAGCTTATCATATTCAACAAATTTATCCTACAGAACTCTAGATCCTGTCAAAGGGATTGAAATTTGCTCTGGGCAATGTTTTTCTAATGTAACATAAACCTTTTTTCCCCCTTCATTTTTGATTGAGTGTAGGACCTTGCTTCCTTCAGCCAATCTGATGGCATTTCTCTCTTTGTCTGTAACATGATACCTTTTGAATACTGCATCTGATCAGTTCAGAATTTCAGAGAATGTTCTAGGCACCAATGGGCAGAAATCCTATTGATTTTGGTGAAAATTGGAAAACCATAGGTGTGAAATGGGGGACACATGTTGTCCCTTTCATCTGGTTAGGAGACCCAGCAGCTTCAACCACCTCTGTAATTGTCTATAGATCGAAGAACCAGTTGATGGCAGCCATTGATATCTTCCAGCATAACAATATTCCCCATCTCAGCTCTGCCCAGTCTCCTAGTTCTCTTTTAAAAATTGACATCCTAGATGACTTATCTCCCGACAGAAAGAAAAGGAATAAGAATGATAGGGAACAATGGGGTTGCACCCAGAGCCCCTGGCATGGGTGGGGGGAATGAGGAACCCTGGCACCAGGATGAATGGGGATGCACACAGAGACCTTGGCAGGTGAGGAAATGGGGGACAGTGGTATGGGGAGGGGGATGTGGGAGGCACACAGAGTGGAATAGGGGGCCTGGGTAGAAGGGGAAAATAAGGGGCCCACAGAGACCCTGGCATTGGATGGGGAAAGAATGGGAGACAGGAATGAGGAATCCCTGGCATGAGAGAGATAGGATTGCAGAGTGTCTTTGAAACAGAGGGGGATGAGAGAGAGATATGGGAAGCTTGTGGGGGGGAATGGAGGATTGCAAGAAGTCCCTGGTGCGTGCAACAACCTGTGTCTATAGAAGAAATAAAGTGCGTGACCTCTAGCTTAATGATATGAACAAGTGAGGAAAGCTTGGTTATAACCATGTTAAAATAGATCATAGCTCACAGACGCGCCTGTGGAAACCAATGGAATCTAGCTTAAGCCTTATCTGCACTGCAGAATTAAACTGTTACTGAGCACAATTGTCAGTGACTGGTAAAGATGCAAGTCTAGACAAGCACAGTTTACAGTGCTGAACGCAGTTTGTCCATGTCTACATGTGCAGCTTCATGCTTAGCTGATTCAGCTCAAATAATTGCTGACAATTGTATTTAAGAAATCAGGATTATGGTTCAAGCTGCACCATCACTATGGACTGGAGTCATAACAGTGACTTACCTTGAACTTTGTTTCAGTGATATATTACTGATGGTAATACAGTAAAATTTATATTGCCTTTCATTTGAGGCTATGCAGGCACTTTACAAGCAGAAGTTATGTCTTGCAAATTCATTGCCCCATGCAGCAAAAGGGTATTATCATCTCCAGGTTAAATGGAGGAAAATAAGACACAATGAGGTTGTGACTTGTCCGTACACTTACAACAATTACAAGGTAGAGCTAAGAATAGAACCTAGGAATTCTGAGATCTAGTCCCCTGATCTAAACATCAGACCACAGTACCATTCTGACCAGTCTTATGGAACTTTTAAAAATAGCTTTTCTATACCATCACTAGACATTAAACAAGAGAATCTGCATGCATATGAGTCCAGTTGATTTAACTTTAATCCGTGCTTGGATTTTCTCTTTAAAAAATCCTCCAATTCAAGAAAATTGTATAGAAAAGACCTTAATAGGTAGGGCATGGAGGGTCTGAAGTAAACACCACTTAACACTTTCTTGGTCTGTATAAGTGAATATTTAAATCAGGAAAACAGTATTGAATGTATGGCCTTTCCTCCTTTAAAGGGACATGTAAGGTAACTTTCCTGCTCTGATACCAGGTGACCATTTGTCATTCAATTGCAGACTTCAGATTAAATATTTTGAGCATTGATGATTTGGATCCAAATGTTTCTGGTGATAGAGAAGCATTAAAACAAATGGTAAGTAGTAAATCCTTATGTTATTGTATTCATGTGTTAAATGAAGATGGATGTTTTGAAGGGAACAGCTTCCATTTTACCTTCTAATAATCTGTGTAGACCTATTATATAGAAAGCAAATTGACCAGATGTACACTGTCTGAGATTATATTCACTAGGTTTTAAATGTCCTTTAACAGATTACACATTATCTGTTAGTTACGCTTACCTTTCTTGGTAATATTTCAAGGGAACGTTACTCATTTCCTATTAAGAAAACTTAAGTCTAGTCAAAGGATGCAGCAACCAATAAGTCTAATATTTTATAAGTGATTTGTACTGTAGTACAACATTGTACAAATATAACTGAAACACTTTCCAACTTGTATTGCTGAGACCCCACTCATGGAATTTTTTTAACAGGAGACAGACATTCAAATAGCTAAAAAATCAAACAAGGACTCAGAACCAAATGTGTTTCCTGTGAATAATGACCAAACCTCCCTTAAAATGGTGAGTGTCTTAACTAGTACTAATGCTGCTTCTGACAATGATATGGAAGGGGAAATCATGACTGAAGCTGAAATCTCTGAGTTTTTAAGTGGAATTTCTACAGACTATCTTAGCGTTAGACAAGTGTTTCCTGGACCTGAGGAGAGCACTGTTAATTCAGAATATTCTGAAGACTTTGAAAAATCTCTGTCTTTACCAGTATCTGAGACTACAGACAGAAGATCCTTGTCTGAAATGTCAGTGGGGCATTCTAACAGCTCTGTGTATTCCAGAAAAGACCTTTCTCCCTCACTCTCATCACCTCAGTCTAAGAAAAAATGGCATGAGACAGTAAGCAGAGTAACTGTGAAAGAGATGGCTGTGCAGACAACTGATTCTCCATTCACCTATCACTGGTCAAAGAGTAAGTTCACAGTGATTTAAAGTTTTGGGGTTTCTAGGATTCAAGTGCTAATCCTAAATAGTTGTCTAAACTCTATTAATAGATTCCAAGTCCAGAAGGGACAACTGTGATCATATAGTCTGAGCTGTGGTATAATTTAGGGCATAGAATTTCCCCAAAATAATTCCTAGAGCAGATCATTTAGAAAAACATCCCATCTTGATTTAAACATTGCCAGTGATGGAGAATCTACCAAAACCTCTGGTAAATTGTTCCAATGGTTATGTACTCTCACTGTTAAAAATTTATGCCTTATTTCCAGTTTGAATTTGCCTAGCTATAGTTCTTAGTTCAGGTACTATATCCTGAATTAATCAAAAAGATCCTTTTTAATCTGTCACAATATTCATTCAGCCATCTGTATAAAAGATACTACCATTACCAGATAGTACAGCTCATCACCTCCAACTGTTGCTAAAGGGCAGCAGAGGGATGGGACTGACTTCCTTGAGGGGCACTGGAACCTACACAGGCCTTAGTAAGACAGTGGGGATTGGAATAATACCCAGATGATGTTCTCAAACGGGATTTTTAACAACTGAGGTATGAAACAAACATGTTGCTAAAGCGACCCTACCAATGTAGAACCTTTTACGCTGCATTTATTTCCTAGTGAAAAGCCAGGCTCCTGATTTGTTACTGCTTCTGCAGGTAGCTGTTTCCAACCCATGACTGTCCTCTTCTTTAAAAGTAAAAAGCACCAGTGGCTTTTGCCATTTAGGCCCTGAACTAAAGGCTTCTAGGTCTGATTCTCCTAATATTCACTGTCTAGCTCTGAAGTTATACATAAACTAGACTTTCTGGGGAGAGTGTGTTGGTAAATTTTTACTATTTTTTACATGTTTAGCATTGGTGTCATCACCTATTGCTTTCCTCTCCTGTTCATATCTTTCATTGTGGAGGGAGCTATTCAGAAAGATCTTACCTCAGAGTACAGATATTTGCCATTTAAGGAATTAAAGAATCAACCCAATAAACCCCTACTCTTGCTTGAAGAAATATTCTGGGCCAGTTTTGCAATTGGCAGCTATAGTTTTACCCCTAACAAAATTAGTTGGTTTAGATGGCCATTAGGAAGTGTTGTGCCAGGTGAATGGGAAGGCATGTAGCAAAGCTCGATGGTGGGACAAGTTCTTCAATTGCCACTTGTTTCCCCTTGCTACATGTTTCTGATGCCTACTTGAACAGGTAGTCTAGCTGGGGTCAAGGAGGAACCTGCCCGAGAATGGTCGAGAGTAGCTAGGGCTCTTCAGGAGGCATAAGAAGATAGAACTAGGCAGGTACATCTGAAAACAACTATTCTGCACTGAGGTGCTTGAGCACTTCCCTATGCTATTCCTAGGGTTAGAAGCTTTCTATAAAATGGCAATTTCCCACACCATGGCAAATACTGGGGTGATATCTCAAATAAGCAGCATAACATGACCAGTGGTCTTCAGCATCTATGTTAACTGGTACAGGTCTCTGGTTAAAGCTGTGCACAAATTCTACACATACTTCTGAAAAGGAGAATGCTGCATACTTCTAGTTCTGAAATACTTTATCAGAAACATTAATGCTAAGATTCTGTCCTATATATAGAGGATGGCCCAACAATCCTTGGCCCAGCTGTAAGATGCAGTTATATTGATCCAGTACCTATTGCCAGTCATGTTGTCACCATGGATGCCCTGGAAGGTATTGTAAAAGCAAGAAGCTAATACTCATTCTGTTGTCCTTGTACTTTACTTGCTCAGGATTCACTGTTTGCAGTTCACATTACAACACTCAAAGCACTTGTTCTCTTCCCTCCTGCTTGTAGCCCTAACAGCATATAGTCCTGCAGTGTTTGCTCTGAATGACATGTTAAAACAGCACTTGATACTGACCCAGCAGTTCGTGGAGACAATCCACCATCTTCATTTATCGGTTGTGGAGTCATTGGAGAATGAGACATTTCAATATCACACACTGGCAGAAGCAAAGGAGGTAAGGAGTGTTGTCTAGAGCAGCAGTTCTCAATATGGGGAGGGAGGGTCTGAGGCCCGCTGGGGGCTGTGAGCAGGTTTCATGGGGTTGGCCAAAATAAACCAGAGAACAGGGCTGGCAGAGTTACTGTTGCCGAAGGCAGAAAGCTGAAGCCCAAGCAACATAGTAGATTCATGAGGCCCCCTGTGGCATGGGGTTCTGGGAAATTGCCCTGCTTGCTAACACCAGCCCTGGCTTTTAATCTACTGGATATGCAGAAAAACAGTTGTTGGTCAGGTGAGCTATGGAGTTTTTAATAGCATGGTGGGGGGAGAAAGAAAGAAAGAAAAGGTTAAGAACGCGTCTGGAACAGAAGACAGTTCATATCTTCTATAGACTGGGTCTAGACAAGAGCATAATGTTTATGGAAGAGATTCTCCCTTTTCCCCTGCAACAGTGTGTAACAAAGAAATAGCTGTTTCCTGTACCATTTCCCCCCATTAGATTAACAAGTAGAGTTTACTTAGCTGTTACACTATCTAGATTAGAAAAAGTTTGAATTTGTAGGAATAGTTACATTGCTTACCAAAAGCTTAACCACATTTAAGTGGTATGTGGTTATCTAGCAACTCAAAACTCAACTCTTTACCATAGATCAAGTCCTACAGTATCCATAGCATACATCTTGGAAGAACCAATTTTCTCCCACTAATTTAAGGCATGGTACTAATCCTTAACTGGCAGGCAGCCTTGACCCGTTGGATCCTGCAGAGAACTATCTGTGTCTGGCTCCTTTTGCCAGAACCCCAGCAAGCCATCTTATACATGCATATTGCAACTAAAAGTTCTGGTAAAAGACTGTTAAGATTGCAAAGTGAAGCACTCAGGTTATGAATGCCAGAATTAAGGCTACTGCTCAGTTCAGGCCATTTGTGCATAAGCATTATGCTCTTTAATTATGTTTTTTCCATGAGACTCCTGCTTCATTTAGTGCACAGAATAGACAGTACTCACTGAACTTGCTAGTTTAAAAAAAAAAAAAAATCATTGAATGTGTGGTGCCAGGTTTTATTTACTGCTCACCATCCAAACCCTATACCTGAATATAAATCTTCCTTATGATCCTCTGCAGTGCTCACCACCCTAGTAGCTGAATGCTTTAAAACATAAATTTTTCAAAACAGCTCTGAGAGGCAAGGTGATATTTATCTTCATTTTACATAGCGGGAATGGAAACCAAAATTGTGAACTGTCCACTAATTTTGGGTGCCCAATTTACAATACCAAGAGCCTGATTTTTTTTTTGAGTATTTCAAGTTACATTCAGTGCACATCTCCCACTGACATCACTTGTAGCTGAGTGTGCTCAGCATTCCTGTAAATCATATCCCAGCTGTCTCAAGTTAGATAAGGAACACAGTTAAACCAAGACAGGTGGTTTAAGTGACTTGCCCAAAACCACACAAGAACTCTGAAAGATAGGGCACCATTTGACTGCCTTAACCATGTGACTACCCTTTCTTTTTTGCAGTTATCTTCCTCATTCGCTACACACCTTCCACCTTGTGCAATAAATGAGGCACAGGGTCTCAAACAGCTGCATTCAGTACAGAGCACAGGCTGGACAGTGCTCAAGAAATGGGATGGGGAAGCTGTAGAAAAGTGTGTAATTAAAGGTTTTAATGCATATGCACAATGGGGTGAATTAAGGTTCCACAGGCACCCCCAATTTCAGCTCTTCCTAACTGTGGTTGCAAAGTCAAGCACTTTATAAGTGTTCCGATTGAGCTTTTAATGTACTAGATGCTATACAGATAAATAGTTCCTACTCCAAAGAACTTACATACAAACTTCTTTATCTCCGCTCACCAAACACACAAGAAAGAGGCTTCCTCTGCCACACTCCACCAGCTTGGATAGAGACCAGTTTTGTTGCTGGTATAGAAAGGCACAAGTGTTGAGGCAAACTTATCTTATTTTCAGCTTTGATCGAGCATTTAAGTATTAACCAACCTTTTATTACTTTGCAGTACATCAAGAATCACAAATCCCCACCTATGACAATTGAGCAAGCATTAGAAGAAGTTCAGAAAATGAAAGAGCAGTAGCAGGAATTGCTTTGACCTTACCATAATGAATAACCATATTTACTTTCACAAGTGGGATTTTCAGTTGCAAGTCTCAAACTGAAATAAGATTTTCAACTGTTGTAGAAAAGGCAGATACTGAGTTAATTTTGTATGTGGTGCAAATTCATGCCATCTGTAAACTTTATCTTTATGTACATGCTGTTCAGAAACAGGAAAGTAGCCTATCACTACAGCAAATGTCTTAGTTTTAAATACCTACATGTCTTCACGGGTAAGTTAGACTTAAATGTGCTAAGTAAGAAACAGCACATTAAACCTAGCAAGCAAAGAAACAAAGGATTATATGTAGTGTTTGTTGCATTATAAATCAGAACTTGACTTGCATATTTAACAGTGGTGATATGGTAAAAAAATGCAAACCTCCGGTATTGTTCAAGCGAGGAGTCCGAAAGGGAAAGAATATCAACCATATTAAGTTAGTGCACTGCTTTATTTTAAACTGTGTATGGATATAATTTTGTCCTCCTTAAGTTATAAAAAAAAAATTTCAGAACACCTACTCCAAAAATAAAGATGAATTCCAGGCAAGATAAGGAGATGCTACTTTATCTAGGTAAGGGCAACCCACTTACTTTGAAAAACAAGCTAAAGGCAGTTTTATAAAAGTGTTTATTTGAAGGCAAAACAGTAAAATTCACAAGTTGGTAACATACATGTCTTTTGCTGATTCACAGACAGTTACGGTTTCACAGCTACAATAAATCAGAACAAGTTGATTATTTACTATAGGGGACTCGATGGTTTTGAAGATGGTTTTTGCTGTAAAAATGGCTCTGGAAGAGGCTGCCATCTGGCAGACCTCTGCAGTGGAGGTGCAGTGTAAGGATGTCTAACATCTGTAGCTGGTGGTCTCTGGAAACAGAATTTAGTTACAAAAAAGAGTATTTTGTAGGCAGGGTGGTTTCCAAGAATGTTTCATATTTAGAACTGTGGGGTGGGGAAAATGAAGTCTTCTCTACTGAATTAGTTTTAGCTTTTTATTCAAGGGTATATACAAAAATATAAAAAGCTTAAAGAATGCCTATCATTATAAAGCATTGAACATCTTAGAGCACTTGAGTGGCTAAAACAGTTAACACTCTACATTCTGAATAGAGTTGTGACTGCAGCAGATGGTGCGTAGGGGGCTTTAAGTTGTGTAGTAGGTTCTAATAAGCTCATACAGTGCTCATAGGTCACCTGTATTGGAATTAGGTGCTTCATTCCCCATTTAGACATTAGGATACACTGCTCAGCATCAGTCTGACTTGCTCCCAAGGCAGCACCCCTCCACTTCAAATAGAATTAACCTTTGAGAGAAAAACATACATTATGGAACAAGAGACATAAAACCATAACAAGTAACATCTGTATTCCACAGGAATGAGTGGATCACAATCCTGGATCAGGGACAGCTTGGCAGGGGTTTAGTTCTAGTATAAAATGGGTAACTAATTTTTAAAAGTTTGCAAAATAAATGGGTATTTTTAAACTCGCTAGACATGTAACAGAAATGACTGGCCTTTTTAAAGCACTAAACAAATGTTGGAGTACATGTCATAGCCTTCCATTTTCCATCATAGATTTAAATGTTATTCATTTAATGACACTTCCTCCAGACATTAATCCTGATTTATACAAGATTAAGTTTAATCTTTTGTAGAAGATGCAAGACATCTTTCTTCAGATTTCAGGGAGTCTTATTCAGGTGGTGGAGGGTCTTGGGTTTCACGCTTCACTGAAACAATAGGGAAAAAAGTTCTTACACATTCTGCAGTTAGTCTCAGTTCTGTCTGAAGAGTAATGTAGTTTAGGATGAGGACTCCATTCACAAAATGGGTTCTCTCTCCACTTTTTTTTTTTTTTTTGGCAGAGATTTTGTCACTCAGCCTTAGAGCTATGGCCAGAAGTGACTGCCTGCCCAAAGCTCCTCCCTCTTTTACTGTTTTCCCCATTGCTAATTGTGAATCTTTACTCAGCAAGGGTACTTGTCACTCAGAACCCCTACAAATCTTGTCCCGCCCTCATTCTCAAAATGAGGCTCTCCATCCCACAGAGTGCCACTCACATTGGCAAATAACTAAGTTTGATCTGTGTCATCTTTTCCTGAGCCTCTACTTTAGGCCTGTGCTGTGCCTACCCACTGCTGGTTCTGGTCCTTAGGAAAGGAGCAGAACTCAACAGCAAGGGTGAGCAGCTTACAGCTGGATAGACAAAACCAGGCAGGAATGCCAGACTGCCTCCCAGTACCCAAAAATCCATCCTTTCCTCCTGCCCTACTAGCCATTAGCCATCTTCCCCAAGTAGTTTAGGGAGGAAATCTAGTTTCCTGAAGGTTAAAAAGCAAACTGCCTAGCAACCACACCACAGCCAAAACATGGCTTGCAAAGGAGGGAGCTAAGTGGGGTTGACTTGGAATGGAACAAGAGGTTAATTAAAAATGCACATGAATTTCCAAATTGCAAATAAAGCTCAACTCAGATTAAATTTAGCAAATGCATAGTTCTTTCCTGCTGCAATAGCCTTTGCAGTTTTAACCAAGTATTCTGGAAGAGATAGCAGCTGTATGTAGTTACTCCTGGGGGAATTCTGCGCAGTGCAGAATTTTGCAGAAATTAACGTGCATGCAGAATTTCCTTTCCCCCACATAAATGGGCTCCAGTGTTGTTGGCTGCCACTAGGGGCCACTGGACCTGGAGAGCCTAACTTGCACATAGAAGACAGTGCCAGGGGGAGGAGCTAGAGGGCTCCTTGCAGCCGCAGTTCCCAGCATGCCCTGAGGGAAGGAAACAGCAGCGCGCAGGAAACTCCATGGAAGCCTGGGACCAAGCATCAGGCTGTTTCTCTCTGTGGATCCCACTGGGGGATGGGGGGGGGGGGGG
>NW_020664545.1:285170-367369 GCF_002925995.2 Terrapene triunguis
GGGGGGGTGAGGCAGGTATCTGGCCCCCCGGCTGGCCTCTGGGAAGGGGAGGAAGGAGGCAGAGAAACAGGAACTGGGATGTTATAGGGGTTTCTTTAACTCTCTACTCCTTTTTTGTGCATCTCTGTATTGTTATAGACATACTTGCTGACACATTTTGAAATAAATACCAAAATAATTGAAACTGGTGAGATTATATATAGTGTTATTTTGACAAATAAAATGTGCAGAATTTTAAAATATTGTGTGCATAATTTTTAATTTTTTGGTGCAGAATGCCCCCAGGAGTAATTAGTGCGACAACAGCTCTTACCAAGGAAAAAAGTATTGGGGTTATTCAGAGAGCAGCATTTACTTACCCAGAAATTTAAAAATGAATAATAAAAATTATAAAACTAATTTATGTTCTTAATCTTTTGATTCCCTATGCAACCTCCATTGGATTTTATAGTCTAGGGAAACCCTTGCCAAGTGGGCTAAAGTAGCTATTATATTAACTACGAAGGGTTCACAGGACCTTTTTAGATTGTCCATCAACATTCACTTACAGTCATCTCTGGCCTTCATGCGTGCAATAAACGAATAACTTTTATTTCTGCGGTAGTTTTCATATGGGTCATCTAGTGCAACTCCTACTCCTTTATACTGATCCCATTTATCTCGGATATCCCCTCCTTTAATTGGGTCTTGGATTCCTTGTTCCTTGGCTCCCAGTCCTCCAGATCCACTCCATCCTATAAAAAAGACATGGGAGAGCATCTTGTTATTAAATTCAGTAGTGTGAATTGTACAAGAAACAAAAATGAAGAAATAGTGTACAAGAAGCTTGATACAGCCTGATACAATAGCTCTGAGAAGGGTGAACTGTCCCATTCATCTCGAGTATTAATTTCAAGACCTGCGGCTCTGCGGAGAATGGGAGGAACCAACACCACCTGACAGAGGACACTGTGTGTGCAAGGAGGAGGAGTGCAATGGGCTCCACCTTCCCACTCAACCAAGCAGATATATTTTGTCTACTGGAGAAAGTACCTAGTGTAGGGAGTACCCTTGCTGCCATGCCCATGGCATACCCCCTGCTTCTCTGAAAGGGAATGAGGGCCCCTTCAACTACCACTCACCATGTTAGTGGGACTGGGGGTGGAGGTGTATAACAAGGTGCCTATGGCCCTGTATTGCCTTAAGCTGGCACGGTTATGAAGGTCTGCATAAAAACAATTTAGAACCTGTATGAGTGACTGATGAACAACTGTCTGCTGCAGGACAGTTTGGGGTGGAGGAAAGTAGAAAATCAGGAGGAGAGGTCTATATTTCCAGCTAAAAAGTTGTCACACGTGAAGCAGACAAGAGCAAAATGGCAAGATTTGGCATGCTAATATGTTAGAAGGAAGATTAGTCCCAACAGTTAGGGTGTTAGCCTGGGATTCAGGAGTTCTAGGTTCAATCTTGTGCTCTGCCAGGCTTCCTCTGTGATCCTCAGCACGTCACTTACTTTCTCTGCCTCACTTCCCCATCTGTAAAATGGGGATTATTAATAGTACTTCTCTACCTTACAAGGGGTGAGTGAGGATAAATTTGTTAGTACGAGTGCCTCTATCAATTATGACAATAGGGGCCATATAAGTACTTAAAGAGATGCAATAAAACAGTGATGTTAATACTGTTTCTGACAAGGCTGTAAGATGCAACAGTTTACAACAGAAGCCCCAAAACAACCTGCACCAGTCTCAGCCTTTTGCAACCAAGGCCACAAATAACGTGGACAATGAAATGAGTGGCTGGTTTCATTTACTATTAGCAAAGGCAGGGGGAAATTATGACCTCTCAATCCCTTTTCTCAGGCACTAATGATTGCAGGGGGTGCCAGTTATTATCAGAGTTCCTTGGGTGCTATGGGCCTATCATCACACAATTCACATACGCATTAACAGTTTTCATTTGAAATACATTAAAGGGCCGTTATAAAGAGGACAGTGAACAATTGTTCTCCATGGCCACTGAAGGTAGGACAAGAAGCAATTTACAGCAAGGGAGATTTAAGTTAGATATTAGGAAAAACTTCCGAACTGTAAGGATAGTTAAGTGCTGGAATAGGTTAACTAAGGGAAGTTGTGAAATCTCCACCATTGGAGGTTTTTAAGAATAGGTTAAACAAAACACCTGTCAGGGTTGGTCTAGATCAGTGTTTCCCAAACCGGGGTTCGTGAACCCCTGGGGGTTCACGAAATGTTACAGGGGGTTCTCGGGGAAAAATTCCCTAACGGCGGACAGAGCTGTCCCTAGGAACCCTGGGCAGCATGGGACACTGAGGAGACTTAACCTTCAAGACTCCTTATAAGAAATGAAAAGGGAGGTGGATATTTTTTGCTGTTTTTACAATTAAATAGGCAGCTAGTATTTTTAAAATTATTATGAAGAACTAATTTAAGCTTTGTTGTAACGTGCGTTGTTTGCCTGGACTGCTCAAGACCTGAATGCTTGTGTAGGAGGAACTCTGAGTTGGCTTCTTAAATACCTTCATGCTGTTTCACATCTGATACTCCTTGATGAAACATAGGAGCCTTGTCTTATAACAGGCTTATTCAAAGTGATACAAGCTACAAAAGTGAGATCTTGGAAGAGTGTTGCCATTTTCATAATGCAATAAAAATACTGTAATGATAAATAATAATGAATAATACATAGTGTAATAAACATGTCACAAAAACAAATTTTATATTTCCAAGATCACTGCTTTTATAATTTATACTCAGGTACAGGAGAAAATCCCTGGAAATATTCAAGAGGGGGTTCACGAGACTTGACATTTTAGTGAAAGGGGTTCACAGGTTGTTAAAGTTTGGGAACCACTGGTCTAGATATACTTGGTCCTACCTCAGCATGGTGGAGATGGACTAGATGACCTCGAGGCCCAACATGATTCTGTATGAAATGCATTTAGCCCTCGGTGCTTTATACAGATATATATGGCAGCCATCCCTCTCAAAAGAATGGTGTAAACACCAAAGTAGTTCAGTTACTGTATATCATGCTGCAGCATTGTGAGTGGCTAAAAAGTCTAATTCTTGAAGTCTTTCCACAAACAATGCAGGCCTAAGACATGGGGCCAGAAGATGAAGACAGTAGACTGCTAGCACTTCAGATCTGCTGGTCTTTCCTCTTCGCTCTCTTTGCTTTCCTCTCTCTCAGCTACTTCTCTTCAGCCTCCAACTTCCTGATGCAGCACAGCCCTCCAAGTGTGGCCTGTTGCTAGCGGCTTCTTCCCAGCTTGCAGTGTTGATGTTGAAAGTTTTCAAGTCCTTCTTGCAAATGACCTTGAACCTGAGCCTAGGTCAGCATAGGGCCCTGGAGCATCCATTTTTCACATGTTGCAGGTGACTAAGCCAATCGAGAGGTCTGTGTTTGAGACTAGTGATTAGACTTGGCAATTTTGCTTTCTCAAGTACTTTAGTGTCAGGAACTTTGGATTCACACTTGATATTTAGAATATGGAAAAAGACAGTGGCTGTGGAAAGTGTTTAGCCTTCTCTGACGCCTGCTGTCAGTGGTCCAGGTCTTGCCACCACACAACAGTCTGCTCAGAACACACATCTAGTAGACCCGTGTCTTGGTGTTCAGTGTTAGTTTCCTGTCATCTCACATTTATCTGTTGTCTGAATGTGGTAGCTGCCTTTCTAATGTGACAATTAAGCTTGTCATCTAGAGAAGTTATCCAATACAGTTGATCCTAGACAGCAGAATGTGTGCACAACTTTAACAGGGGGATCAGAACCAGTTTGGCCCACGTATTTATGAATGCAACATGGCTTTATCTCTGAAGTCTACACTCTTTAGGAGCATGACTTAAATTATCTTTAGGCAGAAGAGTCCAAGCCAAGGATCACCATAAAAATTACATCATAGCCTCTCACCCATACAGTACGTGAAACCCTGGAGAGCAAGGACCTTCTGGAGTAAGGTGTAAAACACACAGTGTCCTAAAGTCAGAAGGCTGATTTTTTCCCCCCTCTCTGCTTTGTGAAAGGTTCTATCTGGGGGAGGAACCAGGATGATTGTTTCAATCAAAGACAATAAATCTTACCCATTTTCACTAACATTTGATGCCCTTTATTTTCTTCTCCAAGTCTTGAATCAGGTATAGGAGGCCCAGAGTTAGAGCCCAAACCAGCAGCAGAGCTAAGAGAAAATACAAGTTATAATTTAGCATTAGAATGTTAACATATTCAATATGTTTTAACACAGTGAAATAAGTTATTTTTTATGCATATGTATTGTTTAAACTTCTATAACCAACATAACTAGCCAGACAAACCTTTGGAAAGGCAAGACACAAGGAGTCCTGTTGCAGCACATTCTATGTATCTCTGCCACCCCAACAGCGGATATCAAGGATATCAGATACCAAGGTTTTCCCAAGAGTAAAGTGCAAACATGGCCAGAGAACTCCTTTTCCTTTCCACGTTATGTACCTAAGGTTTTTTTATGCAATGTTTTAAAACACAAGATTTAGTCATCACCAGGAACTACGAAGTAATTTTATCCTCTCTCCATGTATATATGACATGACTGTGCAGTTTGTTCAAGTTATGGTTTGATCAGCTTAGAATCCTGCCCTTTTCTACCCAATTAAGTGTTTAATATACAGAAACTATCAGAAACGTCCTAGGCCAACCTCAGCAAGCTCAGAGAGTACATCACCAAACTCAATCCAATGGAAAGTCTTACGGAGGAGTGGGACTGCGAGATCGGGACCGGTGCCGCCTTCCCGGGGAATAAGATTTAGATCTTGATCTTGACCTTGACCGTGACCGACTACGGGAAGAGTGGGACCTGCTTCTGCTTCTGGAAAGTAAGAGTGTGTGAAGTCAGTTACCTTTCTCTATTGCACAGGATTATAGCAATATATAGCTTTTCATTGGTTCCCTAGCTTGTGTAATTCACCTCTGACATTAATAAAATAGTATTTTTAAAAAGGTATCTAAGATCTGGAGAATTTATGGACAGAAATGCTGATATACCATTTCATGTACACAGCTTCCAGTGTGGTGCATTCTGTATATTCATCTCCCTGAACAAAACCTTGTGACCTTTGGTGCCTTAAACTAATTAAGGTTTCATGAAGAAAGCAAAAAACCTAGAGCTAAGTTTCAGAATCTTCCATTTTCTGGAAGAAAAAACCATGCATTCTCAACCTACGAAAGATTTGTTGAATATGCAAAGGGAGCACGGTCTAAAGTAACAGGGTCAGGAGTCAGGAACTTCTGAGTTCAACTAACACCTCTGCCACTAACTCATTGCATTGCCTTGGACAACTCATTTCACCACTCTCTCATTTTCCTCATCAGTAATATTGGGAATATTTACTGCCCTACCACCAAAGGGCTGTTGTGAAGGATCATATTGGCACACCTCCAGCATTTTAGGCGATATAGCTAGCCATAATCCCTAATGAGCTCTTGCTTCACCCTACCTGGACTGCGATCGTGAATAGGATCGTGATCGGGAGCAGGATCGTGATCGGGATCTTGAATAGGAGCCAGATGACTTTGAAGATCTTGAATTGGATCGTGAGGAGGAGCGACCTCTGCTTTTTGACCTACTGCGAGATCGAGATGGCCCACTGCATAGGGATAACAAAATACCAAGAAACCCGAGTAAGATTCATGTGAGCCGCATGAAAAGCAAACATGTATTTTCTTTTAAACTACAATTTAAACATGCTGAAATTTTGCTGACAACCAAGTGAAGCTAAAGCCTGCCAGGGTGGCAAGTATGCCGTCTTCTATATGTTAAATAAATCAAGCTCCAGAAAGTTAAGACATAATTATTGCCCCAGCACATTGTCAACAAGATTTTCACTATATGTCTATTTAAGGCAGCAGTAGCACAGTCTAAATGAATGGCAAATGTCAGAAGGCACTGCAAGGGAACTCTTACCTATTTCTCTTCTCCTGACCTTTCCTCCGTCTAGCTCTCATTTTAGCTCTGAAGAACTCGTACAGCCCATTCTGCTCCCAGCCTTCACTGCAAGATATCAACCACACACAGAATTTATATATGGGAAGAGCTCACTTTTGTCAAATAGATGAGTTCAGGATTTTTAGAAAATAGGAGGCTTGGGGAAAGCGGTCTCATGTGCTCTCAGTAAGAGACCAGACATCACACTGGAGTGGATGAAGTTCAAAATGTAACTTCGAGTACTTATTTCAGCATTAGCAGAACCAAGTTAAAGGCCCTGAGAGCTTCTCAGGGCACGGCATTTTCCTTACCATATTGCTAGCATTCTTACCTGTTTCTAGGCCTGTCATGAGATGGTGGACTATAAAATGCTTCAACTGCAGCCAACAATCTCTCACTCGGGGGCATTGGAGGTGGAAGACGTATATCTTTAGGATCCAAAGGCTTATATTCATGATCTTCAAGCTGTCAGAAACAAAACAGATGGCTTTCAAGTCACGGGGTGACTACCTAAAGAGATAAATATGCCTAGAAAGTCTAACTGCTTAGAGACCTTGAACTTCATTACTGAGTTTAAAATGGTCTAAAAATAAGGCTTTGGCAGGTACCACAAACAAGCACTGGGTCATCTAGTATAAAACAAAACTCTAGTGACATTTGCAGCATTAAACTTGGCAGAAAGTTAACTGGGATTCCTAGGTGTATAAGATGTAGTTGTAGTCTATACAGCCCCATGATATCCAAGCTTCTGGCACAAGACTTGGGAAACAGTGATGAGCACTGGGAATAACAGAATTTAGACACAGAATAGACCTATTAATTCATCTAGAATACTATATAAATTATACCAATTTAACCCATCCCACAGCAGCCAATATATTCCCTACAGTCTATTTTCTGGTGTTTTGTTCACTTGTATTAGATCAGAATTACAAAAGTCTTCACAGAAAAGAGTTTAAGACCAGCTAACAAACATGGCTGGCCAGCAACTGGGACTCTCTCCACACTACTATAAATCACTATGTGCTACTGATTTTAAAATTATGGGTAAAATTTAAAATCGATGGGACTTAACATTTTGACAAGTATCTTCTGTCTTCATAGTCTAGCTAGCTGCTTTTCTAAAATGTCCCCTGTGCCAATCCTGATTGATGGGTACGATGTGGAAAGCACACTACTTTGAAGTAATAAATAACTCATTAATTTTAAACTATCCCTAAAATTGATTATGGGAGTTTGATCTTTTAACCCTTCTGCTCAGCTTCCATTTCAGCAACTTACTTTCACAAGTGGAGCCATAAGTCCAGCAGGAAGATCAAAGTAGGGGACATTTGGCACCAGGCTGGGATCATCATGGTTTACGTGAGGGGGGCCTTGTCTCCGCATGTGAGGAGGCTGCCCATTAAATCCATGTGGAGGAGGCCCAAAATCAGGGTGCTGTGGCCCACCCCAAGGAGGATGCTCACCAATTCCAGGATGAGGCAATCTATGCCCAGGATGATGATGAGGTGGTCCAATTTCTGCAGAGAAGGACAAGAAAGCCTTATTTGGTTTTAGAGAGGGGAAGACAGGAAGGAGGACAACTAATTGAGACGCCTCCAACCACATACATTTATTCTAAGAGAAAAAAATATCCTACTACAAGGAAAGCTCATTAACCACTACAGGGAAGAGAAGGCACTGGGTACAGGTCTGTGCTCATGAAGCACCTACAGTCTCTCTCCCTCCCTAGCATAACATCCACCCACATCTTCAATAGCAAATTTCAAAAACTAAGCCCCTGTTGCTTTGTGGTACCTTGAGTTTGGAAAGTGCTACAATTAAAGTTTCTATTCTCAAAACCAATTTACCTTGCATTCAACAAAGGAGGCACCCATGTGATATACTTCTAAAGACTCAAAATACAATTGCAGTCCATCTCCAAAGCAGTAGACTTGCAAGTTCTATCAACATGCATAGACAAACAGATGGGAGTGGTTTCACAGAAGGACATGACATGCAAGTGCTTTGTTAGAAGGGCATTCCGAAAGGTAGGAGAGAAAATGTTTCTGTTAAAATAAGGCAATGAATGATCTCAGCATGACCCCTAGTGGGCAAAAATACTGGCTGTGTGTACCAGGATTGATACAGCACACAACTGGGCCATTGTGAAATACGCTGACAGTGCTGCATGGGAGATCCAGCCTGGAACAGAAGAGGATGCTGCAGGGCAAAAATGAGCAGACAGACAGACGCAGGAGGGAGAAGCCTGCACTATGACTAACCCAACTCTAGCCAGTGCTGGTAGTCTCTCACTTTCATTAGAAGCAGAATACTATTAAACATGAAGTAAAAAAATGTGTGTCTACCATATCCAGGCTCTCTCCCCTGTTTACATTTAATAAGAAAAGTCTCTCCAGTTCCCTGCTAAAATCCAGAAGATGGAGCAACTTGTCTGGGTTTAGCTCTCTATTCTCTCCTATTGCTTGGGCTACTCTCCCTACTCACACATGATGTTGGCTCCATCCAATACATTTCAAAGAAATTTTAGCATTGTGGTGAATTCTCAATCACTGGAAGTTTTTAAATCAACAATGAATGTTTTTCTAAAAGATATGCTCTCATTCAATCACAGCAATTTGACTTGAAGCAAGCGTTAATTCAAGGCAATCCTGAGTTATGTAGGTGGTCAGACTAGATGATCACAGTGGACCCTTGCAAGTCTATCCTGCTGTCAACTGAATTGTCGTTAGACTGATCTTACACTTGGTAAGGCAACTCACATCTTTTCATGTATTTATACCTGCTCCTGTATTTTCCACTCCATGCATCTGATGAAGTGGGTTCTAGCCCACGAAAGCTTATGCCCAAATAAATTTGTTAGTCTCTAAGGTGCCACAAGGACTCCTTGTTGTTCCTTCTGGCTTTGGAAATCTACAACTCTAAAACTAAGGTGTATAGCAGCAGGTGGTGAGGGGTGCGAGCTTTCCAGGAAGGGCTACCCCATTCCTTTGATGTTGAGCTCTCATCACAAGGATGTAATTAATTTTAAAACAACAATCAGCATCAGCATCCTCAGTACCCACTTTACCTTGAGGAAAGTCCCCTTGGGGGTAGTCAAAACGATGAGGATAAGGCGGCCTTTCAAAGGGATGGCGAGGTGGGAAGTCATCCTGCATGAAGCGAGGTGGGAAGCGGTTGAAATTATGTGGATGTGGGGGCTGATTGAACTGGGGATGTTGCTGATGTGGAGGGAACGGGCCTCTGAAGTGAGGTGGCCGCTGCATTCGAAATGGAGGTTCCCTTTGGCCCCCTCCCCATGGAGGCTGCTCGTGCTGGTTGTTCCATGGTGCTTCAAATTGGTTGTTCCAAGAAGGATCTGGCTGGTTATTCCAAGGGGTCTCCCGCTGGTTATTCCATCCTGAGTCTCTCTGTTCATTCCACAT
The DNA here is from genome assembly GCF_002925995.2 of Terrapene triunguis. Classification (NCBI taxonomy): domain Eukaryota; kingdom Metazoa; phylum Chordata; order Testudines; family Emydidae; genus Terrapene; species Terrapene triunguis. The sequence goes on from NW_020664545.1 coordinate 294,554, forward strand.
TCCTTCATGGTTGTTATTCCATGGAGGACAGTGTGGAGGTCCCTGGTGGTGAGGGTAAGGAGGTTGGTCATAAGGCTATAAAAATGAAGAATGTAATAAAAACAGTCTATTTCTAAATTATTACCTAGAGTGCTACATGTGCACAGAGGAGGGGGAAACAAACATCTGTGTACAGAGTCTGCTTTGCAAGCAAAAGTTAGGACAAACTGAAAAGGAGAATTTTGGAGGAAAAGCTAAACTGTTCTTCTCAATCCTGTCATTAACTGTAAGAAAAGATCTGTCATTGATCAGCATATCTACACCAGGATTTCTGTCCTTAACACAACAAAAGAGTAATGGCCCAAACAGCTTTGTGCCCCAGAGGGAGCCCCAGCGTGCTCATAAAGGAAAAGCAGTAGAAGGACAACTGTGAAATATGATTAATGATTTGCTATTTCGCTTTCTTTTGACTAAGAAAACTCCAGATATTTTAAAATCTGGACTTTAACATTTCCAGCTTTTCACCAAGGTCCTACTTGTGTGATGATTTTTACAATCTGACAATTATTGGACTCCCCAGTGCTTTACCATAGCTACATTTACATGTTTGATACCTGTTGTTGACCCCAAGGTGCAACAGGATGAGGCTGGTCAAACCAGGGTGGTTTATTTGGAGGAATCTGATCATGAGGCCCAGGGCCACGCGGTCCAGCAGCTGCAGGATCTTGCACCCCAGCCCCTGTTGCATCATACTCTGCAGAACCAGCCAGAGGAAGTTGAGATTTGCCATCATCTGAAATAAATTGGAGACTCTTGTAAGAACTGCCCTTTGTTGCACGTGACTACTTCCAAACATTGGTTTGCTCTACAAACCTAGTCCATTTCAATTCCACTGGGTTCAATGAGAATTCTGTGGGAGTCTCCTGACCTCAACTTAAACCACATCATTCAGTTTCCTATTTAAATTTATACCAGTTTCTGAAGAGACAATTAATACTTCATATAGTACTGGAAGTTCCTCTGTTATAAAACAATTTGATTATTATTTTTTCCTCCTTCAGTCCCCCTAAATCTTCCCCTTGCTCAAAACAGCCACCATGTTCTAGACCAAGAGCCTGCTCAATCCCTACTAATTAGGATCCTAAATAAGGGAGCAGGAAGCAAAAAACTCCAGAATCACCTAGTCCCCAATTCCCTACAGCAAGAAGAATTTAATAAAAATTTTCCAATGACCGGTCTGATCTCAACTTGACCTACTTGCCAGTGTTCTGGAATTACCCTAACAGAAAAATTTGTCCCCTGGGCCCAGGTCCTCCAATTATTGGTTTCTTAATTTCAATACAGTTGAAAGCACTTACCACATGTGTAACAACTTCAGTATCTCAAAACAGTTTTAAAGTGACACCAACTTCAAATCTAATCCTTTTTAATAAAGGAATTTCAGGCCCTATGTCCACCCCCGAGACCCTTACCAATTTTTTTTCCATCTTTCTCTGTTGTTGTTTTTTAAACAAACAGTTCTCTCTATACACATAGTGCTGTCAAATGCACAGGGGAAACAAGCTTTAAAAACAGTTTTCTCCAATATCTTTCAGTTATAGTGATCTTAGGTTTTGCTCAAAACTGGTCAAAATATTCAAATAAATGCAATTCAAGTTAACTGTATCCTTTTAAAAAGGTCTTATTTGATATGCTTTACTTTGGCAAAATTCTGAGGTTAAAAATGTAAAACCTGTGTTCCTAAAGTTAGGTCTTTAAGTAGGCGCTTCAGCATCCTAATGTACGTGTCCTTATTTTCAAAGGTGCTGAACGCCTGCAACTTCAATGCATTTAATGGTATTTGTGAATGCCCAGCTCCTCTAAGAAGAATCAGGCTGCACATTTGACAAAAGACAAACAAGAATCACATACTACCAAGTACAGCCCCATGAACATTTTTACAGCCACACTGTAAACTCCTGAATAGAAATGGTTTTAGTTATAGAATGACATAACACCACAAGACTAAAGAAGATGGAGAAAATCGCTTCAGGTCAATAATAAGGTATTCAGCCTAATTAAAAAAAAAAGTTATTCAAATTTTATATTGCAGTAGTGCCTAAAAGCCACAACCAGAATGAGCCCTGTGATGTTAAGCACCGTAAAAACAAAAACAGACAGTATTTGCCCAAACAACTTATAAGTGGATGGGCAAGTCAGTCTAAATACACCTCTACCCCGATATAACGCGACCCGATATAACACGAATTCGGATATAACGTGGTAAAGCAGCGCTCCGGGGGGGGGGGGAAGAGGGGGGGGTGCGCACTCTGGTGGATCAAAGCAAGTTCGATATAACGCGGTTTCACTTATAACGCGGTAATATTTTTTTTTGGCTCCCGAGGACAGCGTTATATCGGGGTAGAGGTGTAGCAGCCCATTATCAAGACCAGTGGTAAACTCTCAGGAGAGCTGCCAGTCATTAGCCTGTAACACACAAGTCCTGAGAACGCAACCATACCTGCTTGACTGACTGGAGCAGCAGGCGGTGCTGCAGCAGGTGTCGGAGCCGGAGCCGGGGGTGTCGATTTTACCTCACTCTCCAGTGGTGGTATTTGTATTTGTTGCTGCTGCTGTGGCTGCTGTGTTAAACTATTGACAAACTCTTCATGTTGTGTTTTCAAGTTTTGTATCTGCTGCTGGAAGGCCACTTGCACAGGCTGCACTACTGATGCATATTCTGTGATCAAAGTTGCCTGACGGGACGAGACACAAATTAAGATCAGCATTTTCAAGAAGTTACTGTGCAGCCATAATAGACACCATCCCTGCTCATACAAGCTTCCCCAGATAATGAATCCACCTCTTCCTAGAGGGATTCAGAGATTGAAGCTACTCAGAGGACAAACCCTCATTACGATTTACTAGATGCTATATGGAAAATCCCTCCTGTATTTCCCTTTACCTTATTTAAAAGCTGGCAATTAGCAGCATTCATTTTGGGTGACTGAAAGGGTTAACCACAGATGCATACGGTACTATAAAAAACTTTAACAATAGCCAGAGAAAGAAGAAAATGAGAAGAGGAAGAAGTAAGCAAAGAGCCAGGGTGGGCGTAAAGACAAACAGACACGCCAAGAGAGCAGAATCAGGGCCAGAGATGAGGAAGCTGATGGGGTGAAGGGATGAAGAAACTAGGCCTAATCAGAACAGTATAATTATATGCTATATTTTAAATGGCCCCCAGTATTTAACTTTAGAACAATGTATTACATTATTTTTGTACTCCGGCAGAATATAAGTTTATAACAAAGAGACAGCTACTATTTACATCTCACAAAAGAGGAGTTACTGCATTCAGCACTTAAAATATGTCCGCAATCTATTATGCAATTATAAAGAGGGGCCAACTTTCTCTCATGGCTAACCTGGTACTGGCCAAGTCCAAGAGCCGGGCTCTGTAACTGCTGAATAATTGATTCATCAAAGTAGCCATTTTTCTCCCACAGCTGAAGGAGCTGTATAAACCCAGGGGAAAAAAAAATACTGTTAAGCGCATGACAGCAGTGACAGAATAAAATTAGGGTACAGTAAGCTACATCTTTATAAACTAGTCACAAGGGCTTCTCCAGCATTGAAAATAGAAACATAAGGCTCAAGCTAACCTAAAACAGGTACTCACTCTGGCAATTTTCTGTTGCTTATCCTCTTCCACAGCTAAAAAGCTAGTACAATATATAGGGACAACCACCTTCTGTAAAGCGGCCAGAAGATCTCGTGCTTGCTTCCGCTGGCTATAAAAGGGAAGGGGGGAAAAAAGTATCAGCCTTTTACTATAATGTTACATGAGCTGCAATACCCACCCACGTGTCTCATCCAAATACAGACATATATGGTTAGTAACTCATTTGTATATAATGAATAGGATACTTTATATTTTTTAACCACACAGTGTCAGCTGGAAACAATGTATAACAATGACAAAGTTAATTCAGTTCTTACTCTATCACCACTTTGCTTGCACCAATTATACACATCATGCTACAGTCACTAAACATGATGAGAATATGTAGATTAAAAATATAAAAAAACCTGTGCCAAATCAAAGTACAAATTTTCTAGCAGGGAGACCCCTGACTATCAATTAAACCAGGGGTTCTCAAACTGGGGGTTGGGACCCCTCAGGGGGTCACAAGGCTATTACATTCTGATAGCCTCTACCCCAAACCCCACTTTGCCTCCAGCATTTATAATGGTGTTAAATATATTAAAACGTGTTTTTAATTTATAAGGCGGGTTGCACTCAGAGGCTTGCTATGTGAAAGAGGTCACCAGTAAAAAAGTTTGAGTACCACTGAATTAAACTCATGGGAATAACAAGTTGAAGAACGCATTTTAATCCTTACCAGTGATGCAATACATCATTGATTAGATAGATTAAGTGTAACCGAAGCTCAAAGTGTGCCCCTTCTGCCGTTATGCGATTTCGCAGATGTCCAGCCATCAGCTCACAGTGTTGAGGAGACTTTGCATTACTAAACATCCAGTTTTTGCCAGCCTTTGAAAACCAATTTAAAATATTTTAAATTAATCTGACTTGTTCACATTGCATGGATTTCATAAAGCAATAGATCACTAGTCTGCAAGTAACTACAAGGAAGGGAATTCCCATGTAACAGCTGTTATTGAGTATACTGTACAACTAAGCAAAGAAGCAGCTAACTAAAACTGTATACAATACAATTAGAGGTCACAAACCATGTTCAGACTAGCAATGACATTTAACAGCTGTTTTGGGTTAAGAAGATGTTGGTCACTGAATTTTGTCCAGCAGACTTAATTCCTCTCACCCAACTTTTTGGGCTTTGTCCATCCCATTTTGCTTTTGCTCACTGACTAAGACCAAATGATTTGTTACTTTTGGCTTCTCTCTTCCCTCTGTGGAGATCTTTATCAGACTTCCAAACCATTAGAGTTATAAATGAGCTGCCCCAATGGTACTGTGAATTGGGAACTGATCTAGTCTCCCTGTGTAGGGTGGTTCAGCCCCCATCTCTTGCACCAACACCCCAAGCAGAGTCCCACTCGCTCCTGACTGTGAACTGCCTTCATGTACTGAACAGCAGTCAACAAACTCTGATGAGTTGTTCATAAGCAGACAGGAAACATATGGAATCACTCGCAACTAACAGAGAGGATGACATTCACAGCTGGAACAGCACCTGTCTGATCTATTTACATGCAATCACACCCTCCTAAAACTGCATGTCACTGCACATGTTACACACACAAGTATATTACCTGCAAAGGCAGGAACAGAACATATGGGTGAGCTGAGACATTTACTTACTGAGATTGCATCTTTTGTACATGTGTCAATTATCGGCTGCAGCAAGTTATCAAATTCATTCATGTCTAGCTGGGTTTCCTCCAAGACTTTCTGCATTTGTTGTTCAACTGCAAGGGCTACCGCTGATGTAACTTGTTCCTAAAAAAGACTGTTTTAGTATAGGCAATATCCTTTTGATACAAAACTCAGCAAATAAGTCTGAGGTGCTGCTAGTCATAGGAAGCCCTCTACAGAGACCAAGATTCTCTACTCCTACTGACACAGGCACAGCTATGTTTCAGCTGGCTGTCACTAACCCCTTGTCTACCTGCTTCCCTATGACAAATCCTGTATCTGTCAGTATCTAGCAGAAACCAAGCAAGGACCTCAAAGAACTAAAACTCAGCACATAATCCAGGTCCACACCCAGAGAACTCTACAATGTGATGCAACACATATTTAATACTATCCTGTGGCCCATGAAAACCACTGTTTCCAGCATGCAATGTTTCACCCTGATCCAAGAAACCACCGTTCAGATAAAAAATGGATCGCTGCACGCTTAAAGCCTCTGCAAGTCACAGCTGCAACCTGTTCAATTTTATGCAAGATGAGTGTAGCCTTCACTCTCCTAGTAAGTTACAAATGTGGTCCTTGGTTGAACAAAGGTTATGTGTGTCTGCTCTAAACAGGTTATCATTTCTGTTCTGCAGGAGATACTATATGCAAAGTGATGCCGGGTCATGTCTCCTCCCATGCACTACCCTAAATTATCCACTATCTAGAAGCAAGATGCTCAAGATTCCCTTCAATCCCAATCTTTTTGGGCACACAATGGACTGCTGCCACTGGCAGTCCAATGTATGTAAAGCTAATACTTGATCTTGAGCCTACCTGTCGCATAGCAAGGAGATGCTGCTCCTGCTGCTGGAGATTCCATTGGCTCTGTTGGATAAGTTCCTCTACAGAGGGAGCACCTTGAGGAGCTGGGATAGCTGCAGCTGGCGGAAGAGAGGGCTGTGACAATGGCTGGATCTGTGCAGTGGCCTCTATGTCTTGAGTCTGTTTGCACAGCACTACCAGAAAAATATATTCACGGTAAGAGTCATAAGAAGTGGTCCGTTTGTTTACACCAATATCCTAAACAATCTATGCACCCTGTTAACTCCAGAAACCAAACTCACCCTCTTTCTTACATAATTTTATAATATAAAACCATCAATTAAACTGACACACACTCCTGGGTACTTAGCCAAAATCTGAAGCTCCATTATGTTATAGTTCAACATGATTTTTAACATGTATTTAACAATGGGACTACGGACATCCCAAGTTGGATCTGTTGCAAATGCCTAGTTCTCATTCACATTCTAAGAATACCATTAAAATATGCCAGATCAGCTTTTCCATAATGACTGGCTTAATTTTTCTACAATTACAATATAAAAAGTACGAGTGACTGCATGCACAAGACTAAATCAACTGCTTGAGCACCAACCACAAAAAAAGATTAGAAAAAAAAATTCTAGCCAAGCTTTGTCTGGGTCAGGACAAAACACTAGACAAGAGAGTCTGGGCTGAGCTACATAATATATAAAATTCACAATTTTTTCACCAAAATCAAAAGCTTACTTTCAAAGCAGCTTAAAATACACTATTCTTCACTGGAAGTGTGGAGGGCGGGAGTCAAGACTCCTAGAGTCTATTCCCAGCTATACAAGGGGAGTGGTTGAATCAGGAGGCTGGGAATCAGGGCTGCTGGGGTCTAGTCCAGCTATGAAGTCTTTATCAATCCCTTCTCTGAAAGCGGATGGTTAAAATACATTTGTTCTTGTCCGCCAAGGGCTTTGGCGGCAACAACACTCACATTGCTGCTGCTCCAGCGCCAGTTTGTACTTGTAGTAGCCATAAAACTCGCCCCCAAACAGGAACGAGAACTTGGGATTCTCCTTCTGCTTCTCCATCGTCATCTTCTCGAACTCGGGCCCATTCCGCGCCACAAACTGCGCCAACTTGTCAATGACGTTCCGCAGCTCCTGGTCTGGGGGGGGGAGGGGGAAAACGTCACAGCCCTACTCAGGCCCCCATCCCTCCCTGAGGCCATGCACCCCCCACCCCAATTCCCTGGGCCTCCGCGAGGCCGCACACCCTCCCCAGTTCCCCGTGCTAAGGGCGTTACAGCCCCGCTCTCCCCTACTCCTACCAGGCCCCAACCCCGCCACAGCCCCCCGGCGAAGGAACCCCCAGTGCCTCTGGGGCCGTGGCGACAAGTCTAGCCCCCTGGCCAGTCTCACCATCGGGCGGCAGCGGCATCTCCATGGTTGCGGGAGAACGAGGTTCCTCGCCTTCTCCAGACCCAATACTAGGGTAGGCCAGGCCTGCCCTAGGCCCAGCCGGCCGGAAGTGCCGCAAGAAGAGCCTTTACGGCACTGACGCAGCCGCGCTTTACGGGTCCGTCACCATAGAAACAAGCGGGAGGGAGGAGGGGTTACTCGCAGCGGCTTCGCCTGCCCACTTTGGAGTCCTCTTCGCGCCACTCGTCGCCTCACGTTCCAGCGAGCGAGTCCGTTGCTCCGCGAGAGCCCGCGGCTGAGGTGAGGGGGCGGGCAGCGCTGGGTCAGGGGCCGCCTCTCTTCCTCTCCCCGCAGCATGGCTCACCAGGGCAGGGATTAGCGCCCTCGCTCTCCCCCGGACCCCGTGTATGACGCACCCTGGGCCGGGCAGGCGCCGTGCGGGGCTGTACCGCTGGACCGGGGGGTTGCGGAGCGCCCTTGAATCGAGCTGTCAACCCTGTCTAGTATGGAAACCGCTTCAGGCCAGCACCGCTGTCCCGTGCGCTGCGCCCACGCCCCGGCTGTAACCTTCCACCCCATTACGTGTTTGGCCCGTGAGCATCCCGCCCGGGGCGGGGGAGAGGCCCCGGCCCCGGCCCCGGCCCCAGGGCAGTCGCTTCTTTCAGGAAGGGCAGTTCAATCCGATCTGCACTCCAGAGGGCAGCCTCCCTTGTAAAAGCACAAGAGCGAGCTCGGACTCCTGAATTTCTGGAGCCAAGTCTGAAGGGCTGTTCTAGCCCCATTTTTTAACTGCTTTAACTAGAGTAGTTATGGGGAATATGCCGGCATACCAGTCCACACCATGGATTTGTCCCCTTTTAACTATAATCTGTTTCTGAACAGATGTTTATAGCACTACAAGGCAACCTGTGTTTATACCAGCCCTAACTCTTCATTGAGCTCACTGCATGGTGTTGCGCAACCTCACCTCAGTTTCCATTTTTATAAATTGGGAATAACAGTCCTTACCTGTCCTGGACAGCAGAAGCAGAATGGGAGACTTAATTCACTAATGATTGTATAAAGTGCTCAGCAAACATGTGATGGAAACAGTTACAGGAATATAATAGTCCCAGTAATTAGGGCTGGTTTTATTGAATCAGAAAATTCTCAAAACAGAGTGGTATCTTTTAATTAAAAAAAATAATCAGTTGCATCACTCCATTTGTTTCGCAAGGCCTCCTGTACTGATCTGTTCCTGGTCCTGCCCCATCCTTCCTTCACCAGTTTCCTTGAAGGGAAGCTGTAACAGCGTCACTAACAGCCTACATGGGGCAGGTAGGTTCTTCTATCAAGACAGATTAAATGGGGTCTGGATTTTGATTACTGGAGTAGAGTTGCATGGGTCAGATCACAAGGCTGTAACAGAGGCCGGATCAAGGCCAGGTACAGTTGTCTCTATGAAGGTTAATTCAGCAAGCACTTACTGTACGATAGGATTTCCTCCCACTCTTCAATACTTGCTGCCCTAAGGAACACTAGTATTGTCCACTTGTCCCTACAAGAGCAGAATTATTTTTTAGTCCCAGTTCACTTAGAGATATGTTCACTGTATACTCACTTTGTTTTTTCCTCCATGGAAAAAGTAGAGACAAAAAGTGGTCTCTCTAAGTTTCCTTGTTCATCCCTGTAAGACTGAAAACCACATGAAGCACTGCATCAGCTAGGGAATCCTAGAGAGACAACTTTTTCATCTCACTACTTTTTCCATGGAGCAAAAACAAAGTCTGTATGAGTAGACAGTAAACAAATCTCTGGGAGAGGGAACTAAGCAGAAATAATTTTGCTTTTGCAGGCTGAATAATAAAGGAAACTTCCCGTTCTTGTGCATATGATAAAAAACACAAGTGGACAATTCTAGTGTTCCTTTGGGTGGCAAGTACTGAAGAGTGGGGTTTAAGACTCATCTTCCATTAATTTTAGTGAAGGATGTCTAAGGAGAAGATTTTCAAGTGGGAGTTAAGAACCTAACTGCGCTTTATGCCTTTGTAAGAGTCCCCTACACGGCATTGAAAAAGTCAGCTACGACTGTTGAAGACTGGAAATGTGAGTCTACTAGCTGATAGGCTGTACTAAACTATCTAGATGAAAACCATGGGATAATGTACAACAAGTCACTGGAACCAAACTTATCAAAATGCTAAAAGAGGGGGTTTTATATTGCTGGCATTGTAGTTTATTTTATATTTCTGCTCTTAGTCCAAACTGCAAAAAATTAACAGGACCTAATTGGGATAAAAATATTGACGCTAACCACATGACACCCGCCCACCCTCATTATGCTATCTGAGCATCTGGAAGATCTGTAACTAGAAGGTAGTTACTCTTACTCTTGAATGCAAGGAAAAAAACCTATGCCCTTGGTTAAACAGGTAATATGTTAGAGAAGCCACTTACTGCAACATGTTACAAGTTTAACAGGTTAAGTCCTTTGGTCATTAATAAGGCCCTACCAAATTCATGGTCCATTTTGATCAATTTCACAGTCATGAAATTTCAGATTTTTAAATATCTGAAATTCACAGTGTTGTAACTGTAGGAGTCCAGACCCAACTCTGAAGGCAGGAGCGCAGAAGTAAGAGTGCCATGGTATGGTACTGCCACCTTTACTTCTGCGCTGCTGGTGGTGGGACACTGCCTTCAGAGCTGGACGCTTGGCCAGCAGCTGCCACTTTGTGGCCACCCAGTGCTGAAGGCAGCACAGAAGTAAGGGTGGCAATCCCCCTACAGTAATCTTGCAGATGCCCCACACACAACCCTCTTTTGGGTCAGGACCCCCAGTTTGAGAAATGCTAGTCTCTCCTGGGAAATCTGTATAATATAGGGTAAAAGTACACAAAAGACCAGATTTCATGGTCTGTGATGTGTTTTTCACAGCCATGAATTTGGCAGGGCCCTAGTCATTAAATAAATTGTCCCATAGCCCAACTGCAGACTAGCTAATCTTGTTACAACCCAAGGGTGACAAGAATTAGCCAGCTTCTCCACAATTCTAACCATAAATAACTCCAGTTGGCAGGAACTGATTTTGCAGAATTCATCTTTATTTACATTTTCAATATTTAAAAAGTATAATTACACCACTTTTTCTCAACTTTAAAGTTCATAAGCTAAAAATTCATAATTACTGTACATAAAAAATAAAACTTGAAATAAATTCACTTTAGATTTGGAAGAGAGATACATATCACAATTAAATATTCCTTCCCTGGAAATATTCTGTTTGCATTCCAAGAAGAGAAGTGTTCAGAGAACAGGAGGGGAATACACTTTTCCATATTAACATAAATGAACCAATTCTATTGGATATGCAACTAAAAAGTTCACATTTATGAAGTAACTGGAACGTATTTAAGAACTCTACCACAGGGTTCAGATTTTAGATACTAAGTTTAACCATTTAGAGAGTGTCATGAATTTGTCTTTCCAAGTTGAGGCCTTTTCCACAGATCAGAAAAAAATTCCTACTCCTCTAAGAACAAGCTGTTTTAATACTTATCTGTGCAATAAGAGCCGGTCTGTTTCTTCTCCCCCTCCTTATCCAAAAACTTTTGCAAATCTTTTTGGACTATTCCCCCATTTCAGCATCCTCATAAAGGAACAAACACCTCATTTGCGTACATATTAGGATTGTTAGTGTAACCACAGCATTTGGACCTTGGCTCAACTCTTACAGAAATGCTATAATTTGAACACAGAGAGAGTGCTTTTGTGACTTAACACCAGTCCACACCAGCAGCACTTACACTACACAGGAATTTTATTACACGATGTCAGGATGTCAAGAACCCGGGCATGCAGGAAACCTACTACAGAGCCAATTAAACTTAAGTACATGCATAATTGTTACAGAGAAAGAAAATGCAGATTCTGTAAAGGGACACTGTCATGCCATATTTAAGAAGAAGCCTTGTGTTATTTTAAATTATTTAATTAAAAATATAGCTTTTCACCATTTACACTTCACTTTTTGCATTTCAGCTTGTACAATAAAATTATACTGATGTTTCATTTTATGATTCTCATATGTTTACAAAATCTTTTTGTACTTGAGTTTCCAACTCTGCAGGTGAGTATTTCATTCTCTTCCAAAACTGAAGTTTAAAAAATTAAACATTTATATTTGAGTTGGGTTTTGAAAAATCCTTTTAAAAACTATCATCACTGACTTGCCATCTTGCTTCGCACTTCAGTTGAGCAGATTTTCTCCCTGGTCATCAACTCTTATTTCTCTCTCTCTCCACTCCCTCTGCTTCACTAAGTAATTCTCAAAAGCATTTTGGGATATAGTTTATATGAGAACTACAGAACAAGACCATAAAAATCTAAATGTGGGACCTAAATTATTAGGAAAGAAAAACTCAACTTCTAAAACTCTACCTGGTCATTTGTTTTTATAAGAGCTAATGAGGACTTGATCCAAGAGTTTTTTTCCACCTCTTTATCTGGGACATACAGTTGCAGACACCTCCCACAGTTTAATACACATTTAAAAAAAAAAAACAAAAAACCTACATTTCAGCAGTATATTTCCAGTTTCACAAAATACCAGTTCATAGACACACAAAAGAAAAAAGGTGAACTCCCCCAACACAACTATATCACAAGACCAACCCACCTCCACTGAAACTGACTTTACACCAAACAATAGGAAGAGTCTGGTCACCATTTCTCCATCACTCTGCACTCCTGAGTGTTCCACAGAACACTGCAGGATCATATTAAGAATTTTAGTTGTGGCTTCACCTACCAAGAAACTTTTCAATCAAGACTAAGAACACCACACACCTCCACTTGCCACTCTCTACAAGATTCTAGTGTTCCAAGCCCTTACAATCACTGTCCAGTCTACCATATCCCCAGCATGCTGCAACACTATTCAACCTTCTTGGTAACCACAAGGTACCCAGAGGGCTACAACCACCACCACTGGGTATTCAAGAAAGAATCTCCAGGGCAGGCCTCAAAAGTCCATCTAACCTACCCAATTAGATAGCAGATAAATCCCCACAGATTCCCCAACACTCAAAAGCCACCAGTGCAATTTCTCCTTCTCCTTATCAGCCTCTCACCTATGTGGACCACCAATGATGGTATGTGCAATGTGCAGAGTAGCAGAGGGGAATCCTCCGCTAAGGCAGACAAAACAGACATACTAAGTTACATACTGAGTAGTACAGAGTAATGCAGTAGAAATAAGAACCACACACATTTTACAGCAATTCATACTCTTCTCTGTTTTAAGTGCCAGATTCCATACGCATCAAATTTTATCCTGTGATAGGTAAAAAAAAACTAAACACAAAAAATTCATCCAAAAAGTATCAGCATGGGAAAAAACACAGAATGGGGAAGGTTTTTACGTGCTACCCATACAGCTGCTCTTAAATATTTACATATAAATATTTGTATGTAAGTAAGATCACAATCAATCATTTACTTTAAAAACTGCTCTTACCAGCACCAAGTTAACCTCTCAGCTTATAACATGGTTAAGAACTGGAAGCCCTGGAAAATTAACGGCTCTATTTATAAATAAAGGGCAATACAAACAGCTTTATAGCAGAAATTTTTACTGTTACACTGAAGACAGAGAGGTGGGTTAGGACATTACTGAAAGATGGGACCTTTTCTGACCAGCAACTCTCTTAGTAAAAAGAACAGGAGTACTTGTGGCACCTTAGAGACTAACAAATTTATTAGAGCATAAGCTTTCGTGGGCATGCATCCGAAGAAGTGGGCTGTAGCCCACGAAAGCTTATGCTCTAATAAATTTGTTAGTCTCTAAGGTGCCACAAGTACTCCTGTACTTTTTGCGGATACAGACTAACACGGCTGCTACTCTGAAAACTCTTAGTGTTGACCTGAAGTTACTAACGTCATTTTCACAAGAGCCTTGCACTCCTATATATTGAACTGTCTCAGAATTTAATTCATCAATGTTTAGCTATTTCAGATAACTGCATAAGACACCTGAATGTTTCATTGACCGAAATAAGGACACGGCTAGTCATCATTTGGTCCATAAGGGAAAGGTTTTCACAACATCTTCTAGCAGCACCAAGTTATTTGATAGACTCAGTGCAAAAACCCACATGAAGGGGTAGCTGAAAGAAGTGCCTGGGTTCTTTGCGCACACTTATTTTTAGTAATACCCAGTATTTTTGGATAGGATTCCTCAGTTTTGCATCAATATAATGTCTGAGTTCCACAGTCTATCTGTAATATACAATTTAAAAAAGCTGCAGTAGCTAATGTCTGAATCTTAGACACTAATTACAGAGCCCCAGCTTTTTTTTTATTCTATGTAAACATCTGAAACCAACATATTACACACAATAAAACATTGACAAAAATTAATCTGATCCCCCAATTGGCTAATATTTTTACTGATTTATGGCACTCCCTCAAGTTGTACAGCAAGCCAAAAAGGGGGGGGGGGGTAAAAAGTATTTTCTTCCCCTATTTTAATAGCAGGGTCATTAAACATGATTGTCTAGATATGCCCTTTTTATTCCTGTGTTTTCATATTTTCTATAGACTTATGTACAGTTAAATATGCCATTAACTTACAAACCATGTTAAAACTAGACAAATGTTTCACCTCACCAAACAAAATCTCACAATGTCTAGTAAGATTACAATACAAGTTCCAACAATATCAGAAACTTCCTTTACCTGAATGCAGGCAGTAATTGCTTTGGAACTTTGGTTCAGGTATTCAAGGAAATAATTTACTGTAGCATGATTCACCTAAAGATTCTATTGTACAAAATAATCCCCACTGACTATACAGCCTGAACTACCAAAGCATGACCACAGGTCATGTAACCTCTAGGAGAAAAGCCTACAAAGTCATCTTCAGAGCCCTAAGTGGACTATGGCCTAGCTCTCAGAGTGAACCCCCTATTGCATTGCACTGCACCGCATTACAGCAATTGTGTTTATGGGGGACACTGAGGCTGCCAGATCTCAAATTAGAATTTGAGAAACAAGGACAAGGCATTCTCAGCAGGGGACTCTCATTTGTGATTACAATCCTGACAGATGAGATTGAGCCCAAGTCCTGCTAGTTTAGGAGGGTGCAATACAAGCCTTCTAAGGGAGAAGTTGTGAAACAGACCTGGTTGCAATCTCTAGGACAAGGGTTCTCAAACTGGGGGTCAGAACCTCTCAGGGGGTCACAAGGTTATTACATGGGGGGTCGCGAGCTGTCAACCTCCCCCCCAAAGCCTGCTTGCCTCCAGCATTTATAATGGTGTTAAATATATATATATAAAAAAAGTGTGTTAATTTATTGGGGGGGAGGGGGGTGGTCACACTTAGAGGCTTGCTGTGTGAAAGGGGTCACCAGTAAAAAAAAGTTTGAGACCCACTGCTCTAGGAAATAAGCCACCTAAATATGATTAAGCAAACATCTACTTAGGAAAAAAGGAGAAGGGAGCTGTGTTCCTTTTCCTTGAGGGGATGATTCAAATGGTACCATGATATTACGGTGGTAGGCACACTAGAAAAGCACAGATCAGAGGGATTTCAACGCCTTTTTATGGCCTTCATCACTGCAGTAACCCAGAACAGCACCCCTATGAGGTATGGAAGAATTATCTCCATTTTACAGATAGGGAACTGAGGCACCAAGATCAAGGTTGAGATTTTCAGACAGGTTTATGGGAGTTAGGCACTCAGCTCCCATTGAAAGTAATTGAATTGGGCATCTAACTCCCTTAACGTCCTCTGAAAATTTCAGGCTAAGTGATTTGTCCAAGATCACATAGGAAGTCTACGGCAGAACCAGGAACAGAACCGCAGTTCCAGTCCAGAGTATTAAACCACAAATCCTTCCTTCCGCATTTATGCAATGGTACTCAGATATTAAAAAGGGTGCCTTAGAAATACATTACATCAGTCTTTCCACTGGCTGTATTTTTCCCTTTTGCACATTAATATGAAATAACAGTTGTAAAGAAATGAAGCCCAGAGTCTATGAAAGCAGTTCTAGTTTAACAGTTGTGTGGGAAGGGTCTCCAGAATGATTTCTGAACCATGAGTTTTCCAGACTAAACATCCAAGTCCAAATTTCCTACTAGCATGAACACACTCACTTCCACGGACATCAGTGGAGTTCTGCTCATACACCATGACTGAATTTGGCTCAGCCTGCAGAGATTCAGGTGCACCATTATCTCCTTTGACACACATCAACGAAGCTATTACACTGGGAATTTCTACAAGCATCTAACAGACTGGGAATAGATTTAGCTTTGCACTCACAGGAAAAAAAAAAGTGTGTAAATAATTAATCAAGAAGGGAGCCACAAAATGATCTTGCTTCTAAAAGGCAATCATCTTTCATGAAAAGAATACATGGGGAGGGAGTATTTTGTATAATACCCACCACTACTAAAGTCAGTCACTGGTGTTTGTCCAATGATCAATCAGCAAGAATGCGCCAAGCACTTCTCCTGCCAGAATCTCAGCCCACTATATGATGGGCTCCTCCTCCAAGAGACAAGGCCTGAAGATCATCTTCTTTGCCAAAAATAGTTTTCTATACTCCAAAGCTCAGATGACTTCACTTTTATCTCACACACAGTATCTGACATAACTCATTAACAAAACTTCATGTTTTGTTAAAGCACTTTCATTTATGCAAAAAGTGCAAAGCAGAAAATTCAATACACATTCTTCACAATTTTACATATCCACTCTTGACTTAAGAACAATTTCTCATAATAATTCATTATTCAAGCCAGGGGCACTACAGGAAGAAAGAAGGGTATAAGCGTTAACTTCCATAACTCATCTGAACATACAAGTCAGGCAGAACATACTTAGTGCTACTAGAACTATAGTGGAAGAGAAACAAAATAATTGGGGGCCAAGAAATAGATTTCGTAGACAATTAGACGGGATGTGATACATCCAAATCCACATTCATGAAACATATGATGGAGGATAATTCTCCCAATTAAAAAAGTGAGAAAGAAAAAACAATCCTTAAGTGTCTCCCAACTCAGCATGACAACAAGCTAGCTTTACAAAAACAAGTGCAGAGAGGTCACAGGAGAACAGCCTTGTTCCAAATACTAATTTTTATTTGGCAAGGTGTTTTCTATTGTCAGATAAAGAGTAACTACTGATGAAGTTGTGTAACTATTTCAATCAAAGAATGTGAAAACTCTCCATCACAGTTGCTATTGATAACTAATGTCACATTATTTTAAGAGACAAATCAGTTCTCTATGCCTAAACAGTTTTACTTCAAGATTATTGAACGGAACAAGAACTCAATACTAGCTTAGAAACCCTGTTTGATCATCATTGTAAATTGAAGCTAGAGATACACAGGTACTTAATATCAACATGAAGTTTTAAACCTGTGCAACTGAAATTCAAATCTACACATCTGCTTTTAGACACACAAATCAACTCTCCTCCAACTGACAAGCCCTGCTAACACCAATTAGGAGCATACACAGTTTCCAAATGCAATTTATGAAACTTTTGAAGAAAGTGAAAGTAATGAGTCATGTAGCATTAAAATAAAATTAAAACACAAGTTAAAGATCAAGTTGTTAGCATGGAAAGGAAATACTGGCCACATTTTTACTGCCAAAATGGCAGTCAGTTGACAGGTTCTGAAAACAAATATGACAGCAAATATTTACGCTGGAGTTTTACACTTGCATTTCACCAGAATCTCTGTACAAGAATTCTACTGTACACTCCTTTCCAGTGTCTGTCTAATTGCTTCATGTTTAGAGACCTGCTTTGCTGAAGATGAAAGTCTGTACCACTTTTGATACACATGCATCTTCCCCTCTGAAGAACCTATACAATCTACAGCTTTACATTCAAGGGCATGCCAGAAGTTTCTGATAATGCTGGGGAAAACTTTGTGTTACAGTCTATACTGCTGATCAGAATCCTATACATCATATCGATTTAAGTTGTATGTGGTTGGATAGTTTTGCCTGTTATACTGGAAGTGATCTGTTAAGACATTGGCTCGGCCATACTGATAATCTCCATGTTGTGCGAATGCCATGAGTCCATTCTGAGACTTTTCAGGAGTGTTCCGGTGACGTTCCAGATTCACAAGGTCTCCAGTTGTAACTGGAAGTAGCTGCTTCTTTGCTTCCTGATTCGCATCATATTTTGTCTGTGGAACAAAGAATTAATTAACTATTTCTTTCAGACAACAGCAAACAAAGATCAGACACCTATCCCACACGGAAACTAGTCACATTAGACTGCAGTGGTTCTAAACCTGCGGCCCAATCAGCACAGAGCTGCAGCCCATGTGACATCCTCAGCGCCATACAGGTAGTATTGGATGCGGCCCACATAATATATACGGCTCACATATGCGGCCCACAATGGTAAACAGGTTGAGAACCACTGCCTTAGAGGCTATGCTTACTAATGTTTTAAATCCACAATTACTCCTAATGCAAATCTTTCTCCTTCAGCATTCCTAATTAGCAAGAGTCCTGATTTTGCTCAAAAGCCTTGAGCCACTAGTGAAACACAAAGTCAATCTAGGTTAGAACAGTGATCACAAGAAATCTTTTGTTATGTTCACCAGAACTCCCAAACAAACAAGTTAGTGGCACATGTATTTGTGTGCTTGTAGAAGCTGAAAAAGAGCAAGAGCACCACTGTATACATTTGTAAGAATGAATTTAAGTGGTGGTGAAAGATGCTATGTTTACAGCTCTGGAGATAAGTCCACTGATGCCACAACTGTCACGGTAAGGCAGCGGCAAAGCAAGCTTCCCCTTATGCACTGCTCCCTACTTCCAACGTCAATGTGTCTCAATCCCACGTAAGGTTCAGGGGAGCTCATTAACCAAGGCCCATTCATTTCTTGGTCTTCCCAGAGCCTGACAACTTGGGCCATTTGTGATTTTTGTTTGTTTGGGTTTTTTTGATACACAATTACCTGTTTTGGTCTGCTTATGGACAACTCATTTTATAAAGGCTATTTTACAGTCAGTAGATAGTAACAGCTTTCAGCCACTACTGACTGGCATAGGTTCACAATAGAGATTTACCTTGTTATACAAGAATACTCCTAAGATTGCAGTCAGCATCCCAAGAACGTTGGTGCTGGTGACTGGATTTCGAAGCATTATAAGGGAAACTGTAATGACCATGATCCTTTTTGTGGCATTTGCAACAGAGTAACTTAATGGGCTGATTAAGTTAAGGATACTGAAGGCAATGACATTCTGGGCAAAGTTACAAAATCCACTGATTATGAGCAGCATTAAAGTCCAGGACCAGTGAGATACTGTACTCTATGGAAAAAAACAAAGTAAAAAAATGTTAAGCTTCAGTTTCAGAGAAGAAATAGAGAACTTCATAAAGAGAAGAGGATGCAGTTCACAATAGCTTCTCAGGGCAGGTCTACACTTACTTCCTGGTCCGGCCGTAAGCAATCGATCTTCCGGGATCGATTTATTGCGTCTTGTCTAGACGCAATAAATCGATCCCGGAAGTGCTCGCCGTCGACACCGGTACTCCAGCTCGGCGAGAGGAGTACGCGGCATCGACGGGGGAGCCTGCCTGCCGCGTCTGGACCCGCGGTAAGTTCGAACTAAGGTACTTCGAATTCAGCTACGTTATTAACGTAGCTGAATTTGCGTACCTTAGGCCTGGTCCACACTACCCCCCCACTTCGGACTAAGGTACGCAAATTCAGCTACGTTAATAACGTAGCTGAATTCGAAGTACCTTAGTCCGAACTTACCGCGGGTCCAGACGCGGCAGGAAGGCTCCCCCGTCGATGCCGCGTACTCCTCTCGCCGAGCTGGAGTACCGGCGTCGTCGGCGAGCACTTCCGGGATCGATTTATCGCATCTAGACAAGACGCGATAAATCGATCCCAGAACATCGATTGCCTGCCGTCGGACCCAGAGGTAAGTGTAGACGTACCCTTAGTTCGAAGTGGGGGGTTAGTGTGGACCAGGCCTCAAACAAGTCACTTGTTATTGGCATTTTGGTAGGGAGGGCTAAGTAAAAAGGCACACCCCATATTATCTCCCCTCTCAAATTAACTGTTTTGTCCATTTGTACAGACAACCTCACAACTTATGTTTTAGGCTCATCACAATCTGCTCTTCGGGGCTCTTGCCTCAAGGTGCTAGTGCCAAATACCAGACAAGTTACTTGTTTTGCCTAATGACCCTGTAATGAGCCCTTACCATAACCTCAGAGCCTGCTTTTTCTCCACTGTTTAGTGGCACATGGTGGCAGTTACAATACCTCGTCTTAGATATGGGTAAATCTTTAAAAAGCAGGAGAAATGTCCAAGCAAATGCCCTACCTTGAAGTTTGCCAAAAACTTACCAAGTCATTTTCTACTAGAAAGGAAGAAAGATCCACCAAAACCCATGTTGGGATCATGAAGAACACAGCATGACACCCGAGTATGTTTAGCAGCCGAAGATGATGTATTCTGGAATCTCTCAACACCTGATAAAGACATCAGAAATCACCCTTTCTCCAAGTACTGACCACCCTCACTCAAAGGATGGGGAATTGTTTCAGCAAGTACAATTCCAAATATTTGACTTATTGGTGTAGCGTTTGATCAAACAACAACAATACATCACTTTCACAGAACCTACAACTCACTTTATGCCACGTGATTAAAGATAACTTGCAACCTACCTGAAGGCAATGATGTACTGCCTAGTTGACTTGAATGCTGGAAGGGTCAACAGCCAAGTCTTTATTCTATATAATGGCATCAGTCACATACTAAGAAGTGCTAAATATTCTGTTTGGTCTTAAGAAGTCTGACTTTTGTTCTCAAGTTCGATTTACATGTTTTGAATTTAGATTACAGTTCTACTGCAGGACTTGGAGTAATGGCACTTCAGTCTGGAGAGAGGGGCTGACTCTGTGTTAAAGGTGCCATCCTTCAAATATGTTATTAGACATGAGAGCCTCTCAATGATTGCTGATGGAAGCTAAAGATTCCATGGCATGGAACAAAGCCAAGGATAAACTCTGGGTCATGGCCAACTTTCCTTCATTCAACATAACAGCGAACTTCCAAGGCTTTGTGAACTATTGCTGGACATCTAATAGATGCACGAAGCACCATATAAGAATACAAACCCAGTTCTACATTGGGAAATACATTTCTGCCCTCTGAAAGGTGATGCCACATATTTAAGAGTCCCATCTAGCAGAACGAATAACAGAACTATTACCTTTTTAGAAAAGATGTTCTGAAGCGAGAAACAGAGTGTAGCAGCAAGAGCACTGATGAGTCCCCACATATCAAAAGAGAGTTCAGTGACTGTAGCCAGCAGAACACCACTGATTATAGGGATCAGTGATAAATACACCTGGAAAAGGAAGCAGATGACAACAG
The DNA here is from genome assembly GCF_002925995.2 of Terrapene triunguis. Taxonomy (NCBI): domain Eukaryota; kingdom Metazoa; phylum Chordata; order Testudines; family Emydidae; genus Terrapene; species Terrapene triunguis. Next base: position 315,564 of record NW_020664545.1, read on the forward strand.
CATGCATCTTCCAGGAACTTTCAAGTCAACAACGTTCATGCACATTTTTAGAGGGACAACAAGATCTTGGGGTTCAGCTTTCACCTTGTTGCAGCTTGAGAAAACTAAGCCGTGCCAGATACATGGGAGGAGTCTGCCTACAGATAGCCAAGAATCAGCTTGCTCTTCATATTTGGAAGGATTTCTTTACAATCGTAAGGACTAGAAGCTTATATGTGTAAAATGAATGTTTACTCTCTGCAATCTTACAGTACTCAGGAAAGATTTCCACTAGCCTCATGTGAGTGAATTTTTCAATCCCCGTCATTAAATTCAGCATGGATTAGCAATGGAAAGGAAGATGAGGAATCACCAGTAACTTCCTTACCTTTGTAGTCTGTTTTTCTTTCATTATAATTCTTGACAGCAGAACCACCCATATTGGCATTGTTGCCTTTACTGAAAGCAGAAGGGAAGTTTAAATAAGGGTACTAAAATCAAACTAATCCCAACAGAAAAACATGAATGGGGAAAGTGCACAGAAGTCTAGAAAATGACATATCCAAAGCCTAGCACTGAGGAAGAGTTGATCAATGTCACAACAAATTACAAAAATAAAACAAAGATTAAGATCAACTTTTGTCACGTGGAATAAGTGTCACAAAATTGTTAGAAACTCAAAGAGTCCTGTGGCACCTTATAGACTAACAGAAATATCGGAGCATAAGCTTTCGTGGGTGAATACCCACATGTGTCTGACAAAGTGGGTATTCACCCACAAAAGCTTATGCTCCAATACTTCTGTTAGTCTATAAGGTGCCATAGGACTCTGTCACTTTTTACAGATCCAGACCAACACAGCTACCCCTCGGATACTTTTCCTTTAAAACATCATTTATTTAGACTGGTTGAGCCTTACATTGATCATACATTTTGAGGGGTGGAGTCCTTAGCTCAGGCTGACACAAAGAGCCAGATTAAGATTCTATGGAAAATAGCAAACAGAATGGGTAGCTCAAAAAGGGAAGTGGCAGGAATATAATAGGCCACAAGGGGCAAACGTTACTTGTACTTGGGCTGGGAAAGACTCTACAGGAACCAGGGCAGGGGTAACTGTTTCGAGGGAAGGGAAGCACAAGGGGCCGAGCCAGGAACAGGTCAGAGAAATGGCACCCCTCCCGATCAAAGGCGCCACGGCCCGGGTCAGACACGGAATAAGGCAGGGGGCTCCCTGGGGACGGCTGAACTAGGATCTGCGGTGGCTGCAAGGAAGGGCTCAGCTCTCCCCAACTCCGGGCACCTCCCTCACCTGTGTGCGCGTAGGACACCGGCACCCGCCAGAGCGAGACGTGCGCCGACACGGAGGCGAAGTACTTGCCGAAGGCGAGCGGCAGGATGTAGCGGGGGTAGGCGCGGGGCGGTAGCTGCGCGGGCCCGGCCGGAGGGACGCGCCAGGCGCGCAGCAGCGGCGGCAGGAGGCCGCAGAGCCCCAGGATGTGGAAGAGCGAGACGGTGACTGGCCGCGGGAAGCCGCCCAGCAGCAGCTTGTTCACCACGTTCCCGCCCGCGCTCAGCCCGTACCAGGCCAGGCAGAGCGCGGACACCCGGGCGCCCTCCCGCAGCGCCGGTCCGCGAGCCGCGCCCGCCGCCGCGGAGCCGGAGCCGCCGCCGCTCGGAGCCGCCAGTGCGGCCGCCATCGCTACCTACGGGCCCCGGCAGACCGCGGCGCAACGTCAGCGCCGCCAGCGCGTCACTTCCTGGGGTGGCCCCTCCCCGTCGTCCCACAAGGCTCGAGGTGGGGGCCTTGCACATGGCGTCACTTCCGCTCGCCTGGCTCCGCCTCCGTCCCGGCCGTGAGGAGCCGGAACGGGCCCCGTGAGTCCGCGCTTGCGCAAAGCATCGTCTCCTCGCGGGACCGAACCCCGGGGCGGGGGGTCACACGCCTCTACCCCCGCTAGGCGAGGCGGGGTCCGTGCCCGGGGCAGAGCGACCCCTCCTCGCCGGGCCAGTGTTGTGGAGCGACGTGAGGCTTGACGAGGCCGCGCGGTGTCGTTGGCGGGAGGCAGCGCCGCTACCGAGGTAACGGACTCTGTGGCGGGCGCGGGCGAGGTCCCGCTTGAGACGAGGAGGAGGAGGGCGGTGATGTCTTTTATTGGACCCACCTCTGTAAGCGGGACTGCTTCTCCCCCCCCCCCCCCGAAGTGGGTGCAATCAAAGCCATTATCGCCCCCTCCTTGGCTGTCTCATAGCCTAGGACCCGGACTCCGCTTCAGGCACATGGGCAGAGGTGCCGGGCGGGGGCTGCCACACCCCTGCCTTGAAGTGGTTTCCATCATATAGAGGGTTTATCATGTGGTTTAAGGGCTCTCTGCGCACCCACACAAACTGGTGGTTGGTGCTAAGCTGAAGAGAAACCTGGCTTTGATTTCAGCTCCTGAGGTAGTTATCACCTCTCGACCAGCCGCCTCTCACATGTAGCCACACAAGAGCAGCAGAACCATCCAGGCATGCAGCAACTACTACAACAATTCTCTGACCACCCTTTTCTTCTCTAACAATTCAAACATGGCTATTGCAACTTAAAAACTCCGCTGTAGTTCTGAAAGATCCCCTGTTAAATCAGCTGTCAAGTCACCATGAGCACACACCAGCTGTAAAATAATAAAGGGCTAGAGAGGATAGTGATACAATTTCAGAAGAGGGACATGACTTAACTAACAGATTCCAGCTTCTCCATAGTATTAACTTAGGTAGAACTGCCCCATACCTAACTTGCTCATGAATTGTGACAGGAATATTAAACTCAGAAGCAGTCTACATTAGCAAGTGTTGATGGATTGGTTAGTCAGGGTCAGTGCAGTTCTATAGGTGGTCATAGGAGGCAGCTTGCCTCCATTTAATAATAGTGACAGAGCTTTTTTGCATTATTTTTGTGAATGACCTAAAAAACAGATGCTAATAACCATACACTGGAGATGTGCTCTCTACTGTCTAAGGCATATCATTAATAAAGAGCAGGAAGGCTCAGGGTACGTCTACACTTACCGGAGGGTCCGGCAGCAGGCAGTCGATGTTCTGGGATCGATTTATCGCGTCTGGTTTAGACGCGATAAATCGATCCCGGAAGTGCTCGCCATCGACGCCGGTACTCCAGCTCGGCGAGAGGAGTACACGGCATTGACGGGGGAGCCTGCCTGCCGCGTCTGGACCCGCGGTAAGTTCGGAGTAAGGTACTTCGAATTCAGCTACATTATTAACGTAGCTGAATTTGCGTACCTTAGTCCGAAGTGGGGGCTTAGTGGGGACCAGGCCTCGGAAAAGCATTTATCCAAGAGGCAGATCTGACCAAATCCCACTCTACTCTAAACTGCCCTATGTCTGCAACAGAGCATGCCTGTCCTTAGAGCAAGGTACACATGTATATTTTGCCACTTGGCAATGGTCACATTGTGGGAATGTAGCGATTACTGTCTATGATGCAATCTACCAGTGCTATTGTTTCTCTGTACGCCCCTCTGCCTCGAGCCAGATGTTAGGTTCTAAACTCTTTAGAGGGAAGGAGTGTATTTTTGTTGTGTACAGGACCTAGTATATGACTAGAGCTCCTAGATACTAGCAGATAAAACCAATAGTGTGGGGGGGCAGGAAGCATAAAAGGCACCTTTCCCCTTAAGCTAGTATAGTTACAAAGAAAGCACTTCATTTAGGTAAAAGCACAAGAACTTATTTACGTGAAGTAAAAAGGGTACAGAACAATAAAGCTGACTAGTTTTTTTTTTAGTTTTGTAATTTTTTCTCATGGAATAGGTGGACAGGAGTCTTGGGACCTCCTCTGTATCTGAGGTTTAAGCTGTGTGGGACTGAAGGCCTGAGTCCAGCACTCCCAGGGCATCATTTTCTTGGTAACAGAATTTTTCCACTTGCAATCTGTGGTAAACAAATGAGGTATCCCTCTCCTTCAGGCTTCAGCTGTTCACAGAGTGAGGTGAGGGCAGCTCACTGTGTACACCACTGTTTCCTTCCCTGCAAACGGAAAAAAATCAGACCTCATTTCACATCTTGTGATTTCTTGTCAAACTCCTACATTTCCAAACATGTTTTTTAATGTGAGACACACCCACCTCCCTCTTCCCCTCTCACCAATTTTAAAATTCAGGGGAAAATAGCTAACTCTCCATCCATCTACCCAACATTTAAATGAGTGCTGAATTTAGTACTAGTGAAAGACATTACAACCCAGAGTCCTGGGAAATGAACTCCACAAAACAGCATAGGAAGCAGTTTCCTCGCTTACACAATTCATTCATGAACTGGAGGGGTCATCTGTAGGACAATACAGGTAACAGACTATTACTAATTCAGATAATTGGCCTTCCACCTATACTGTCAGTAAAGATCCCAACTGGGACACTTGTTTTAAAAGTGTGCTAGAATAAGACCAACTAATTTTATAGTTAGCATCTCATGGGTGTTCACTCAAAATCCATGCACACCAGATTTGGACCAGGGAGCGAGAACAGCATAAAGATACCGTCAGTCCTCCATGCTAGCCACTCTTGAACATTAATTTTAATAAGTGCTTCAATAGTGCTTAAACTTATAGATAGGGATGGTTATAGATGTAATTGCTTTCATGAAGGGATCCCCTCATAAGTGAAGGGAGAAACAGTTTTGTTTTTTTTTAAAATTAGATTTGCAGTGACAGTGGTAGTCAGTGGCAAGATTAACACCGACTCAGGTGGGATAATGACAATCCTGAAAAGTTTGAGGTAGTAGCATTAGCAAGGGTAATTGTTATGTCTGGCTTTTTCCCTAAGTGCATTGAGCACAAAAGGAAAATACTAATAGCCTGCTGGGAACCTCCTCTCTAACCCTTCACGTAACTGTTACAATGAAGCAGCAGACATCTTGTTAAGGCCACTGTTTCCATACAGTCGTCCTCCTAGAGATGGGAGTTCCTACTCTGTTACCACCAATACCGATAAAACTCCTCTTTGTGCTTGTTAAAAATCTACAACCATTTAAGGGAAATGATTACGTGATGCTGCTCAAACACGCAAAGTGTTTATAGTAAACTAAGGCTAATTAAACATAGAATGTGAGACACACTGAATGGTTCCCGGATAGGTAAATATAAATTGTTTGTACTGCTTATTTCTTCTATGCATCCTTTCAAAAATAAAGGAATTTAAGTAATATCTCAGCCCACCTAATATATAGGCACCCACACAGGAATGGGGCCATATCAGAACCTAGATTCTCATATGGGAGCCTTTCCATGCCACGGTGGAAGGAGATGTCTGTTCTACACTTGTTAGATTGTAAGTGTTAGGACAAGGACAGTGCATTTTGGAAAGCACCTAGAGAACAAGCAACTAGCTAAGAAACAGTCCATGCAAAAATATGAAAATACACAACAGGTAAACATGTACAAGGTAAACTTCATTTGAACTGGTTTACAAAATTGACAAGACCACTTTGTAAACATCTTCAACATTTGCTGGAGCTGATAGAACGTCACTGTTTACACTAATAGAACATGCTGAAATATAAAAGTCTTTGAACTCATTTCTGACCTTGGATTACTTCCAACTTGGTTGACCACCTAGTGTAGAACCGTGAAAACTAGTCACACAAAAGAAATTTAAAAGCACACAGTAATCAGTGGAATGTCTGGTCAGTTTGTACTGCTGTGGGCAAGAGCTGGGTCTGATACCTTAGACTCCTGCCCTACAAAATGGATGAAATTAAGATCATCACAGTGGTTAGTCAGCATCTGGGCACTGTGGCAGGTTGCTTGCAAATGCCAGTGACAGTTTAGAGTATGATATTCCTCTATAGACCCCTGTAGTGCAGCCAGAAGTTCAGAAGAAATAGAGTAAACAGGAAAGAAAATCATGGCCAAAAATTATGAGGTGGATCAGAGCCCAACCATTCCCTCCTGAGAGTAGCCCTAAATTCAGAGGCCCCAGGATGGACAGGTTAATGACCAAGGTCTTCCAGGGAAAGGGGAAAAAGAACAGACTCCCTTAGGTGCAGAAATATTTGTTTGTTTGGGGGGCGGGGGTGTTTTATAGTGTGTAAATTTTCTAAATAAATAAAGGTCAAGCATTTTCCAGGATCATCTTTTCCACCCATCCCACCCTTCCAAGACACAAGGTGATACTACCTTCCCCAGCTCCAAACAGCTTGGGTAGTCTATCACTGCAGAAGGGTAAAAATGGAAGTAAACTGAAAATATACTTGGAAACATTTTTATGGTGGCTGGTTTTTCCAGCTGAGAAGCCTTTCTAATTCTGAAGTCCTAGAGAAAAGGGAACAACTAGGCACTGAGGAAAGATTTTGAAATACCCATATACAGCAGGTTTCAATATGTCACAAGCCAGGCAAATCACAGAAGCATTCAGTCTGAATGGGAAAGGTTAGATTTTAAAAGCTTTTCTCATTGTATTCCATGGAACAAGCCAATGCTCACCTCGTGAGTAACATCCATTATAAAAAGTAGATTTTGTTTGAGAATTAAGAGCCTGATCCTGCTCTCACTAAAATCAGTGGGACTTTTACTAGGGACCTCAGTGGAAGCAGAATCCAGTCCTAATGGTGTATCTAATGTTACTGCAGTGGCAGTAATCCTGATTCTTTTTTTTTAAAGCACCAGCAGGACAGAAGCCCAATACCAGATACTGTAAAAGTAAATTGTTCCAATTGCTAATATATTAACAGGAGCGGCACATGTTTTGCCTAAATTGAATATAAAAACATTACTGAATCAGGCTGTGATCAGAGGTGAAATACAGACATTTTACAATTATTATTACTACATACAAAAGTGGACTGAAGAGAAAGCTGAACAATTAGCTCAACTTGTGAGGTATAGTAACAATAACTTGGAGGACTCTCTCCGAACCAAGCACATTCTCCCTGGATTTAACCATAGTTAAAATTATCCAGTATATATTAGTAAATATTGCCAGCACACTTGGAAGACTAAGAAAAGCTAGACAGTACATCTTGTATGACTAACCACCTTTAACTGGTTTAGAAAGTGAACTAACAGGATGCAGGTTTAATCACACTGCTGGCAATATGTACTTAGCTTCAACTTGGCTTTTCTGAACTGACCAAACTTTGAAAGTAACCAGTTTAATTATAAATAATTCACAAACTTTTTTGTGCAAATTTTTTTATTTCCACATTTATATCACAATGTGTCCACTTAAAGGACCAAATAGCAAAGTTGCTCCCTTCTGCATCCCAAGAACACAGAAGTCTAGTTACTGTACATTCACTAAGGCTCTTTGTTTTTGCAAATTGCGTTTATGATGGATATCCATAAGGCAAACAATATCTAAAGGAATGGTAACAAGTATATTTCCAGCATATAAACAGGCTTCCTTTTTCCCCTCACAGAACAGTTACAAACTTGTAGCACCCTCATTACTTTTGGATTCTAGAAAAGGTGAATTTTTCTAGAAGTATGCAGGAAGGGAAAAGGAGAAAAATGATTTGGCTGGTGGTGGAAGAAAAAATGTTTAAAAAAATCCCTAGTTTTTGCAGCATTTCTCAGAGACTGGATTTTAACTGAAACCAGACTAAAATATGTGGATGCCTATGGAATGTTGAGCTGAAGCCAGATCGCCAACCTGCAGTGCAACACCTGCTGTTTAAAACCCAATCTTTGCACCACATAAACTTGAAAAGAACACAATCATGTTCAGAGATCTGATGCAATCAAAACTAGATTTTTTGCACATTGTCTCGGACATCTCACTGCCAAGTAAACTCAAATTAAATCAAATAAATAGATGCATATTTTGTTAAGGTAATTTCTACAATTTTATCTGTACCTGCCTGTAATAAGATTCCGGCATTCACAAAGTGCTGGAAATCATCTTCACTTCTTGGGGACTAACACTTTTTTATAGCTGGCTTGCTATAGAGTTTTGAACTCAATTTATCAACCTTCGTATGCCTTCCTTTGCAATTTTGTTAGTAAACTGGTAGCAGCATTTCACAAAAGGAGAATTTAAAGGAAAGAGCTGTAAACAACCAGCTCCTTCATACCCTCTGCTCGTTGGCCCTGTTTGTCCAGGCAGGAGGCTCTCTCCATGTTTAAGTGGCACAGTGTCTGCCATTTTTTCTAACTGCCGATGTGAGAGCATTTTAGCAAAACTGTACTCAGTCTAGGCAGACATAAGGCAAGATGTTCAATCTACCATCATCCCCATGTGGATCTAAAGATATGCACTGCGTCCAATTATACCAGTTACCCTGTGTATCATAACAGCCATTCACGCCTGGCCAGTGATGTTCACGTATTCTGTTGAGGTCATCGCTTGTGACCTCTCTTGTGACCCCAGGCAAGTCTGTGGGTTTGCTGTTAGGAGCTAGAACATGAGTCTTTCTAGCTTCTCTTCTAGTGCTTTCCTCCTGCTTTAAATATTCAGACATGAAGTAGTGAGCTCCTGGGGTTTGTACTCCTGATGAAGACAGCAAGCTACTTTGTCGGTTTAAATACGATTGAATTATTTCATTTCTGGATAACTCTTTCCAGTTCGTTTGTTCAAAAGGACTTTGCAGGTTGGGTTTTTGCTCCTGCTTGTCTGTTTCTGTCCTGTGCTGTTCAGCGACTGCAGGGATTTCTGCCTGCAAAGAATCTTTTTGTGTTAAAGGTTTTATCTGTCCTGTCATGGGATCAAACGTGAGCTTTCTTTCTTTTAATCTCACAGGTTTCACACCCCCTTCTACAACCTGCCCATCCAAATTGACTGTATGGTCTCTGGGTCTGTACCTTTTCTTCTTCTTACTATCTGAACCTGAAGCAGCATCATCACTGTCCATTTTTGAAGTGTCTGGTGAAAACCCAACATGTGACGTCAGAGATTCCCCAGGGTGCAAGTTAGTTTTGCAGCTAGGAGATGTGTGCTGAAGTGTCCCTGCTGTGTGCCTGTACTGGCTTTCAGAAGATGCCTGCTCCTGCCAATGTTGAGATACCTCAGTTCCTGATTGCTGAGAAACCTCCAGTCTTTTTGCTGGCATTGGAGGTGTTGATGGTTGCATCAAGGAAGGGGGTGGTGGTGATGGCACCTGTGCAGTATCTAAGAACTGGGACCTTTGAGATGGACTAGGTATCGAACCCTTTGGTGAGTATGTGATATGCTGTCGAGCAAATGTGTCATGCCTAATATTCCCAGGATTAAACGAGGAACAGCGGGGACTCTTAGGTTGGTGCTGGCCTGTGGTTTCTTCCAATTTATCATGCTGCTGAAGCACTGCAGTCTTTAATAATGAGGAAGTGCTTGAAGGTTTTACAAGTCCTGGAGAACTGGTGTGAGGTTTTACAGCATTTACTGGGATCTTAATGTGTTTGTCGTTTTCACTATGTTCTGTCCTGCTGCTTTCAGGCCCTGTTTGCAGGTTTACATCTACAGGACTGGGGAAACTTTCAGGGCTCCCCGCAATCCCGTTAGTTGGTGGAGGAGAAGAGTTTTGTAATACTTCATGACTACCTTTGGAAACTTTAGGAGGGGGGCCCTGATGCCCATCCCTATGTTCGCCTTTTCTTTTCCGATTTCCCAGTTTTTCTGTTTTCGGGGAGTTTAGCTTTTGGATATCATTCCTGCTTTTCAATTCATTGATGGGCTTTGATCCAGTTACTACAGCAGGTGGCACTTCTGGTTTACAGTTGTGTGCACCACCGTTTGCTGATCCAGGTGGATTCGGCAATCCTCTTGGAACGGATTCATTCTGGGTTACAGGTTCTATCAGTTTTTGCCAATTCCGTAGCAATTTCTTGGCACGTTTGGCAAGTTCCTCGTTGGACGTCTTCTTTCTTACATCATTGATGAGTTTCCCTAATCTTGTTTCCTATAAAAAGTGAGAAGAGTTGTTTTACAAAAAATTAATTCTGAAAACATAGAACGTAAGTCAAATCATAAGATGCATTTTCACTTGTCAATGCATACCGTTCTGCCAAATACCACACCAAAAATTCACAAAGAATGTAGGAGCTAAATAATATTAATCCATTAGTCTTTTTGGAAGGGATTGATTCAGCTAACCCCATGCTCCACCATTCAGGGAACCTACTGAAGTTTGATTATTCCTCTCTTCTCTTTCTCCACCGGCTGAAGTGCCATGGGAGCCATCTGGGGAGTGTGGTGGGGAAGGAGTCCCTCACTCAATATGAACCTCTTGCAGGTGACCAAGGAGCATGCTCAAGTTCTGGGGAAAGATGTGCGCAACCCCCAACCAGACAAGGTGTGTGTTCACCACCACAGGCATGTAGAAAGAGGGACAAAAATTCACAGACCCTTAGAGCTGATCATCACTCTTGGCTTATTGTCACATCCTACTCCACCCTCCAGAGTCAGATGGAATTTTCCCCAAGTGCTGGGGGAAGGATTTATGGGGCCAATTTAAATAAAGTTCCCGGGGTGCCTAAACATGGAAGTCGTAATCTGGTTGTTCCCTCAGTAAGCCCTTTCGTATAACCAAATCTCACAGCCTTTGGCATAAGAATGCTTCAGAGTGAAAAGTGAATTGAACAATAAACCCAATGTGTATGAGTCAGTGTTCTCTAGCTATACAGTATTCTCATAGGGGGAACTAACCTCACAGCCAATCAGGGATTGGCATTGAATTGGGCATATTTCAAACTAATGTTATGGCTCTATAAAGTGATGTTATTCATGGTAGGTTATTAAAGAGAATTAGAATTTGAGCAAGAGAATAAGAAAGTGACCAGTCATAAGACACGGAAGTGATGCTGGCTGAATCAGACAAGGAATTAACCAGTGGCAAGTAGGGACTGTTCTGGTCCCTTATGTGAACAGAAATTGGATTGCATCGTACACCAATATAGTTACTCCTCTGCTGGTATATGATTCCAGAAAGACAACTCATTCCATCATGTACTGAGGTGCCAGAGGAAGCAGTGGGGGACCAATTACTATATCTTTGCCTTAAATTTGTAATCTTTGTGGTTTATTTATGTTTTTGTGAAAGAGCTGGAATACATTAAAGGGAATTCAAAAGATATTGTATAGAAGCAATCTGTTTTCATATATAAGCATGTGTGGATTTTACATGTAAGGAGACATACCTCAAGTGCCTCTTTGGTTATGGGGTATTTCTCCAAGCTGGAGATCACTTCCAGCACTGCCACCATGTTATGGATCTGCAACAAGGAAGAGAAAGTCATTTAAATTTTCATATATACATTTTAGTTCTCAAATAATGCCACATTTAAAACATGTTATGTTATATAATTACAAGAAGAACTGAGCCCAAAATTGCCACCACATCTCCTGGCTTTAGGGAGCTGCCTGTCTGCAATAAGAGGGAAAGGGACACTCCTACAGCCTACTTGGAAATTGAAGGAGTTGTTACAATCTTGCTCTTACACAAAGCTAAATTCAACACACACTGTCAGAGCACATTGCCAGCTGCAGTGCTTGATTTTAAGTGAATACCCATGATAGTACATACCTATTTTCATTCATAAAGATGTGAACAGTTTAAGCGCAAGGTACATTCACTATACGTTAAAATAAGGTGAGATTGGCAAGTATAAAGAGAAAACCACCCAGTTTCCACTCCTCCAGGTAAAATCCTGAATGAGCAGACTTGTGCTGTGTCCCAAGTGTCAGACTAATTCTGTCAGATCAACAAGGAAAGCAAATTCCAGAGCACAAGACAGAGAATGCCCATCAGTGCCCAAAGCACATCAGTGCCCAGAGTTCAAATCTAGGGTCTGTTAGCTAGGATGGCCACACTGGTCAACTGTCAGCATAGTACTATGGGAAAGAACCCAGGATCCAAACCACAGACAGCTTATTAGGGTTACATAATATTGTGTATATTCAACAGTGGTGGCATAGATTAAATGTTAAATTAAAATATTTAATCTTGTTCAGTCTATTAATGTACTGTACTTTTGAGAATCACTCAAATTGCTCACATGATGGCACGTAACAAATGCTCACATACTGGACTGGCCCAATATTTTATAGCATTCTTGAAAAAAGTCTGCTGTAAAGCCAGACTGGTGAAAGCTATGTTCTTGATCGACAAATACAGTACCACCATATGCAATAGGGGTTAAACCCTGACATTCATATCTGTCCCTGTATCCCAAAAATCAGTGAAAATGAAAATTTAACAATACTTTTTCTCCCGCACGAAGCCATAGCTTTAAGGGTTTCATGAAAACATGGGGCTTAACCTGCAGTTGAGCATTACTACTACTGAAGCGTTATGCAGTGTGTTTAGTGCTGTAAGAGACAGGAAGAGAGAAAATCCCTGCTCCAACAAACTTACAACATAAACAGAGAAAACAAGACAAAGGCAGGAGATGCCCCAGAGGATTGTTCAGTCTGTGCTCAGATAGGTGGCTTACCATGTAAAGGAATCTGCTCCATCGAAGGCTATCATCACAGGCATTCTGCCTACAGTTTACCACACAGAAAAACTAGAAGCTGACAAAGAGTTCCAGTTTGAAATCAGAGTCTTGTGCAGAGAAAAACAACAACAGAACCAATATAAATGGTTTTCATGGAGCCGCAACGCATGTCTAACCTGAATTGTGGGATTAATGATCAGGGCCAATCTTAAATACAGGCCTGATCCAGAATCAGCCGTAGTTCATGGAGTCTGTTGATTCCAGTGGAGTCTATCCAGCACAAGCTGAGCAAGCAACCACTTTAGATCCCCCATCCCATTATACCAGTACATCTCAGGGGTGGTCCCCATCTACCTCTTCATCAATAGGGCTGGGGGGAAGGGGGGGAAGAGAAGGGTGCTGAGGAGTCTGCTTGATGCTAGGACGCCCCCAACAGCATCCTTGACTGAACAGAAGATGAAGGGAACTCTGCCTTATTTCCTCTCCCTTCCAGAAACACGGGATTCCATAAATTGTAATGCTGGCCCTGTCAACGATAGATGTTTCAGATAAAGCCAGCCAAGTCCAAAGTACTGTTACTTTTCCTACACTCTACACAAGAAACTCCCAAACCACAGCCCATTGAGCACATGCGGATATGGAGAGCGGTCTGGTCACATGGTGCTGCCTCTCCTTGCTGAGAAAGCCATAACAGCTGGGAGGAGAGGTAAAATGAAGAGCAAGAGTAGTCAATCTGATTAACTTTCCAAGAAGAATACTCAACACAAGTAAAAATAAATATATACTTTCCTATCACTTTTCCTGTAAGGAATTAATGTTGCTGCCATAGGAATATTATGCAATTAAATGGGAATTAAGCTGGGACCCAAAAAATCTGAGCATTGAAGTGTTATTTATACTATGAAAGAGCTTGGGAACCGCTGGTTTGGAAAGACTTTTCTAACAGCAACAGTGAAAACATAATTTCAGAGTTATTTCTAAGCATCACTTCACTGAATGTGTTAGTTATACCAGAGATATACCTGGTTATACCTGTGTAAAACAGTAACTTCTCCGGTGTGCTTCCTGAATGAATTTTCATCAAACAATATTTTGAGAAAAATCTACATAACAGTGACTCATTTTCACAGAGGGGTAGATCCTGAGCAAAGTCTAAAAACCTCAACATAAACCACAGTAAAAGTTTAAAACCAGAAAGAGAAGCAAGAAACAGTATGCCCACTAGGTGTCCTCCAATTGTCACAGCGAGTAACACATCTCTGCTTTATGAGCTCTAAACTCAGTCTCAAACACTTGCTATTCTCAGCACCAATAATTCCAAAGCTATGCTACCTTACATATAGGATAGCAAGGAATTATTCCACAAATTTGTATCACATTAACACACTTGGTGCCATGTTTTCAAATGGGCCTCAGTGCAACCTTCATCTGTGCATATGCAGCTTTATGCATACACATCGCATCTGTACGCAAAACAATTTGTGGACACACTTAGCGTAAGTGAGATTGAAATGCTCAGGTGACAGTGTTCACAAACAAATGCACCACAAAACCAATAATATACTTGAGATATGTCAATGATATTTTCATCCTCTGGACAGACTAAAACTTCCTCAGATTTCTACCACAACTTCAACAGCCACTACCCATCTATTAGACTCACTCGAGAACACTCGCACACTAGCATTAACTTCCTGGACACCATGATCAACTTCAACAATGGAACCTTACAGACAACTATACACAAGAAACCCACAGATGGACACACCTATCTTCACAGATCCAGTAACCATCCCAAACACACCAAGAAATCTGCTATATAGAGCCTTCACTTAGACACCATAGAATATGCTCTGAGGAGAAAGTCTGGGATACACACCTTAAACACACTTAAAACCGCCTTCGCCAAACAAGGACACTCCACCAGAGAAGAAGATCACATCATGGAATAGGCCACCCAAATGCCTGGAGAGAATCTGCTTCAATACAGAAATAAAAACCCCTCTGACCGCACATTCCTAAATGTCACCTACCACCCCACATTGGAACTCATACAGGGTAACAAACAAACCAAGAGGTTACTTACATGTAACTGGTGATTCTTTGAGATGTGTGGTCCCTATTCTGTGTTCCATTGAGGGTTTATGCATGCACACCATGCTCCCGGAGTTGGAGAATTTGAAAGTAGTGTCTGTTGGTCCGAGCATGTGCCTTAGCTCACCTCATGCTTCCGCTCAAGGTGACAAAGGACAGGACAGATGACCACATCTCCAGTTCCTTCTCCACTGCAAATCAGACAGATCCATAGCAAAGGGGAAGGAGGGCAGGAAATGGAATACTCGTGGACTTTGAAATGGCAAAACCCACCACCTTCAAGGATAGAAGGTAGTCCGGAAGAAGGGGGATCCCCACTGATTCCATTAAAACTCCCTTTTGTTGGGCCCAGGAAGTGAAGCATTTCCACTTAGCCTGGTAACAGTGTTTAGTGGATTCTTTCCTGCTGCTGGAGAGGATATTTTTCAGCTGTGCAAGACAGGCCCATTCTAAAGCTAATGCCCATCCAAATACCATGCTCTGAGGTAGAGCACCTGTGGATTGGGATGTCTAATCTCATTGTTGAACTATGTCAGCAGGTTGGAGAAGGTAAGGATAAGATTTGGTGGACGGGTTAACATATGAAGGAGACTGGGAAACCAGATTTGTCTGGGCCATGACCATCACTCTCTCTCATCGGATCTTGTGGAGTACTCAAGGAGGAGCAGTAGAGGAGGAAAGGCATAGTTGATTTGGTCGGACCCTGAGAGTGGTGACAGAGACCTCCCCGGAGCGGTGTGTAGTGCATTTGAGGTTTATATGGGAGGCAAAGAGGTGTGTGGTCAGGTGAAGATATCTTGAACTACTGAATTGTGGAGTGCCCATTTCTGGTCAGTCACAAAATGTCTGCTGAGTGAATCAGTGAGCACATTCTGTGTCCCTGGAAGGTAGGCTGCAGACAGGAGGATCTGGTGAGTGGTGCACTAATTCCAGAGATTGACTGCTTTTGCGCATAAACCAGTCGATCTCGTGCCCCCATTTGTTGAAGAAGAAAATGGCAGTGGTGTTCTCTCATGTCAGACAACATGATGAGACCGGATGAATGAGAGAAAGGATTGACATGGTTTCATTACAGCTCAGAGTTCCAGGGTTTTGATGTGCATCCTGGATTCTCAAGACCACCATGTTCCCTGTGACATGTAATCGTCCACGTACTCATCCATGTGCACTCCCCAGCCTACGAGGGATGCATCGATGATTATCATCTTGTCTGAAGACGATGAAGGAAGGGAACCTCTCTGCATACATGATGTGGGTCTGTCCACCACTGAAAGTCCTCACCAGGGTACTGTCCACCTATCAGCATGAGGTCCATGATGTGACATTTTGGCAAGTAAACCATCTGGAGCACATCTGGAGGCAGTAAAGGTGGAGTCGAGCAAAGGCGGTCACCTATGTACACTAAGCCATGTGGCCAAGGAAGGATAGGCAAGTCCTGGCTGGTACGTGAGCACTCCTTACTGCTGTGAAGATTTCTGGCATAAGGCTTCATGAGCCACAGGATTAAGGGGTATGCTGAGTCTCCAAGGATCACTATGGGCATTTCCACACCCCCTATTGGAATCTTCTGGTCTGGAAAGAAAGTACCCGCTTGCAGCTTTCTATACAGGTCCGTGTTCCTGAAGATGCATGCGTCATGTACCTTCCCTGACCACCCCACGTTGATATCCGTGAAACGACCCCAGAGATTCACCAGTGCCTGGAGTACCATAGAGAAAAGAGCGTTACCTTTTCCGTAACTGTTCTTCGAAATATGTTGCTCATGTCCATTCCATATTAGGTGTGTGTGTTCCCCACATGCACTGGTGCCAGAAGTTTTTCCCCCAGCAGTATCCGTAGGGGGACCAGCTCTGGCCCCCTCTGGAATGGCGCCCACATGGCATGGTATAAGGGGCGCCGCTGGCTCCCCCCAGCCTCAGTTCCTTCTTGCCAGAAACTCCGACAGTGGGGAAAGGAGGGCGGGTTGTGGAATGGACATGAGCAACACATCTCAAAGAACACCAGTTATGGAAAAGGTAACTGTCTTTTCTTCTTTGAGTGCTTGTTCACGTCCATTCCATATTAGGTGACTCCAAAGCAGCACCCCTGGACTTGGGTAGGAGTTCACGGATGTGTAGATTGCAACACAGCTCTGCCGAACCCAACGTCGTCTCTGGCCTGTTGAGTGATGGAATAATGAGTGGTAAACATGTGAACAGAAGACTACATTGCAGCTCTACAGATGTCCTGGATAGGGATGTGTGCCAGGAAGACCACCGAAGATGCCTGCGCTCTGACAATCGGCAGCAGCGGAACCCCTGCCAGGTCATAACAGGACCTTATGCATGAGGTAATCCAATTGGAAATCCTCTGCAATTGACCCTTCCTCTGCGGGTGACCCTTCATCCTATCCACTTCCAGAGTGAGTGCTGACTCCATTAGGAGCGCTCTTAGATGGATATCATGCTCCTTCTTCATTCTAGGTTTGAAGGACTTACAGAAATGGCACTTGTCACTTATGTGCCCTTCGCCTAAACAGCTGGTATGTGGATCGCTGAGGGGCACAGGCCATTTGCAGCGATCGCAGGGCTTAAAGCCTGGGAACCAGGGCACGCCCTGACACCCCAATGGGTCCCATTCAGAACTAATGGAGAATTTGAGAACTACTACTAAGGGTAACTAAGAAAACTACTAACTATGTATAACTATTTTACAGGATTTCAAAGTTTGCAAGAACAGAGAAGGAATCAATGCTAGCCGAAGCAGCAGATATTCCAGCACCGTCACTGACAGCAAGAAGGAACTGAGGGTGGGGCGAGCCGGCAGCGCCCCTTATACCGCGCCATGCGGGCGCCACTCCAGAAGGTGCCAGAGTCAGTCCCCTACTGATACTGCTGGGGGAAAAAACTTCCAGCACCAGTGCATGTGGCGAGCACACACACCCCTAATGTGGAATGGACATAAGCGAGCACTCGAAGGAGTAGCCCTTTCTGTTGATGTACTCTGTCATAAGATGGGATATGCGTGCCATTGCCCTGTTACAGTTAGGGAATCCCATTGCAACAAAGCCATTCACTATTTCCTGCACATTGCCCAGAGTCACAGTCCTTCATAGCGGGAGGCAATTAATAGTCCTGCACACTTGCATCACCGCAACCCCGACTGTGGACTCCCAATTCCAAATGGATTTCAGTAGCAGTCTGGAGTTGCAAGCTGCCATACAGCAATCGCCACTTGCTTTTCCACCATGATGGCAGCTCTCATTTGGTGTCCTTGCTCTGCACACAGTTCCAGGAAGGTGGCTTTGCGCATCCAAATGTTCTGCTGCCACTGCCTGTCATACATACATGCATCACGATGAGATCCCACCACTCGGTGCTTGTTTCCCGAGCCCAGTACTGACAGTCCACCATGTGCAGCTGTTCTGTCAATGCCAACATCAGTCCTGAATTGTTTCTTTCCACAGCACACAGCAGGACAGGTATCACGGACTCATTATCAGATTCACAGCTCATGAAAAAACACGGCTGATCCTGCAGTATGTTCATAACGCTCATCACAAAACTGGAGAGTAGTGAAGGATGCATGCTTTCAGGCAGAGATGGCGGGCGAACAGTTTACAGAGGCTGCTGAAAAATGGAACAAAATGTAGCTGGAAGCCGATAGAATGATGGAACAGCGAAAACTGCATCATGGGACAGTGAGCCTGCCCCCATGATGCACTGCAATCCATTTCCAGAACTCCAAGCAGTAGAAGGTGGCAAGTTGCACAGTGGGATAACTACCCATGGTGCACTGCTCTCTCTGTCAGTGCTAGAGCACCAACTGTGAACATGCTCCGCCGACACAAGGAGCGTTGTGGAAACACGCACAAGCAATATAATTAGAGTGGTTTATGATTGTTGACTTAACTCTGTCGTGTAGACATAGCTTAAGCATCATTAATCACTGCTCCAGCTCTTTGTTAGGTCCCAGCAATGCCTCAGCAGATATCTCGTACATATCTAGCCCTACTTTCCAATCAGGTCCGGTCTAACTGCAAAATTTTGAGTCTGCAGCTTCAGACACTTTGGCACCCAATTTTCCTCAGTGTTCCAGTGCCTGTCCCAGCTACAGTTTTGGTGTCTGTGTTTCACTTCAATGGGCTGCTGTTTCTTGATGCTCTGGCACCTGGATTGCTCTCAGTGCCATGGTGCCCGAGATACAGCAGTTCAGCACCCACACAATTTTTTAGGCAGCCTTAAGGCTACTTGGTGCATTGGCACCTGCTCTACTATTTCAGCACCAGGTTTGTCAAGGTTCTTCTAAAATAAGATTAGTGCACTAGCTATTCCAAATCCACAATTCCAGGTCCCTGTTGACAGAATAATTCTGGGGAATTTCTAGACATCAAAATACACAAAGCATCTTTAGGCTTTGGAAAACTGGGTACCTTCCTTCCTAATAAGTTTTATCTGAAATGAGTCATATTGAGTAATTATGCTCAATGTGCCCTCCAGACCAACAATCTGAGTGACTGTTTTTACAATTACTGGTAATCCCCAAACATTACAAGTTTTAAGTGACTGTCAAACTGATGGAGAGAGTGGCCCTACACCTGTTAAAAAGTTAATACAAGGAGTCTGATAATGCAGGTGTGTACATGAAGCTGGCATAAAAGAGCACTTAGGGAATATCCAGTAGCAACTCTTTTTAATTAGAAAAAAAACCCAAAGAAAAAAATTCCAAAGAAATAAACACAGGCTACTTCGGGGATTCCACATACACTCTCACCTCCAGTGTTCTGAGAGAATAAAAGAAACCCTATTACAAAAATCTCCTAGAACCCATCAAAATATGTAAAAAAGCACTCTTGGATATGAGGCACCATTGCCACCAGCTCTATGCATGCCTTCCATATACTAAAGGCAGCAGGATGTGTTTCTTCTGCTTTGACCTACTTGAAAGCGTGTCTCTTCTGAAAGCACCCTTGGCCAGGTCCAACAGATTTTGTTTTTGTTAAGAACCATGAGAAAATTTCTTTCCACACCTTGTGGAACAACAGTTCACTGAGGACAACCACCATCTTATGGAACCTTTAATAAAACAATATTCACCTAATTCTAAGCTATAGTACGGAATGTGCAGCCTGCCTAGAAGTATCATCTCTACAGCAGGAAGTCCATCCTTTGATGGCAATGGCACATTAACACTGCATGACTTTTCACAATTAGAACATTGGTTTCAAAGGACTATATCAGACTTTAACATATCAAAGCATAAACCTTATAGCATATCAAAATTTTATACAATAAGATTTCCCCAGAAAATAAACATTGTAAGTAATGTCTAATGAGCACGTGGAGTACTAACTTTCACTTATGAGAACTCAGATTTGTTTCAAAATTCCACATGCACAATTAATTCACTCTGAAGTCTCCCCATTTGCCAAAATTTACATTAAAGTGAATCATGTTTCTATTAGTTGTAAAAACTAAATTAAAAATGTAGAAATCAGAAATCCCAGTTTAGGAAGAAGTATTTAATTCTCAGTCTTAACAGGAACTAAATTCCAAGGCTTAATAAAATGTAAACAGTTGTTAAACCCCTGAACACAGGGCTATTACTAGAGACACCAAAACACCACAGCTACCACCATGCACTGCTGGCCTAAGAGTTCATATTAGTCTCCCATAGTTAAAAACTTGCTCAGATTGTTAGATGAAAAGGTTTTGCTAACTTCAGCCATATACATTGACATGCCATGAGAAACTGTTCTAGTTTGAAAAACAGCAGCCCAGATAAGTCTGCTGTTCAGAATGCTCTATTAGTGTCTACATACTAGATAAGACAAAGTAAAATAAAATGAACTGGCAAGGGAGGAGTTTAGCAATCTGGGTCTCTGTAGCAACTGCAAGAGTATACAGTTGCATAATTCAGCTGCCTCAAGAACTTACAAGTGGTTTTATTGCCTATTTGCCTCAGTCTATGACTGCCACTTTCCCTCCCTGCCAAAACTCCTCCCATTTACATAGCCAGCTCCTCTTCCGCAAAGCTAAAGAACTTGCACTGCTTGTCCTCATCCTGCGCTTTGAAGTTTGATAGCCATGTGGATCATGCATACAAAAGTTTATTGGAAGAGGAGAACATTTGTGTTGAGCCACTTTCAACAACCCATTCAATACCAATCCATGGACTATGACAGAATGCAAATCCTATCTATTTATTCCATAATATCAGTCTCCGGCAATTAACCTCATTAATCACACTTCTGAATTTAGTGTTGGTTTCCTAGGATCTCTTCCAAATTAAGCAACATCTCTTTCCATTCTAGCTTTAAACTAGAATATGACTGTTACTCAACCCTGTGGGACAAAACCTCAAGCAGCTCAGTTTCTCAATGGCTTTTTGTTGCTTTAAAAGTATTCTACTTTTATAAAGTAAGAGTCCAACTGAATCTTTAATTTAAGGATGGTCTTTAATATGGCAGTTATTCCACACACAAAAATCTATTGAATATTATTAAATTACGGTAACACCCAAAGGCCACAATCAGGATTGTGTTAGGTGCTGTACAAACAATCCCTCCCTCAGAGTTTACAATTTAATTATAGATTAGATGCAAATGTAAAACAATAAGAAGCAGGAAGAGTGGATAAAATTAACAAGATCTGGTTACACAGGCTGCCTGCTACATGCATAACTTGATCATTCCAAATCATTTTAACTTAAACCTTCACTATACATTTTAGGGGGGTTATTTGTTTTATTACACCAGCCCAAACTCCCTGGGTTCTTTTAAATCCACTCCTCCCCAAGTGACAACTGACTCACTACACGTTTTTAATGTTTTCTCTCTCTTTTACATAGATTATCCCCTGGTATCCCTGCCTAGCATCTCTCACATCTTCAGATAATGGCCCCTCTTCCTCTACACAAATTGATTGGAATATTAATATACTTACATTTCACTGTATGAAATTTTAGTTTGTGCTGACTTCACTAGTGCTTTTTATGTAGCCTGTTGTAAAACTAGGCAAATATCTAGATGAGTTGACATACACCCTGGAAGACCTCTGCGTAGCCGATTGAGAACCACTGAACTAGAAGACCTCTCAAGGTCCCTTCCAGTCCTATGATTCTATGTCAGGAAGCACTAACACAGTGCATGCACTTAAGTTGACCATTCTCCCCCTACCCACCCAACAGACGGGAAACAATTGTAACAGAAACATATAATTTCAGTCATTTAAGTACAGCAGAAATCATGTTCCCACAAACAACGAGCAAACGTGCTTAATTGGGACAGATGCCAGAGATGTTTTTCCATGACTAAGCCATGAGAACGACAAGCCTAGTCTGTCCAGGCAAAGCTAAGCACTGTCATTTAAAATGCATCTTCTAGTTTTAATTTTTTTGTTTTAGAATAGGATTAAAGCAATAAAGTAACTATACACCTGTATGTTTTCTTATGAGCCTCAGACAACTGGGCCTAGTTGGCACATCACAGTCACAAAGTTGCCAATTAAGAGGCTCTCATTCTACTGAACTCTAGTAAGAGAAATTACTATGTTAAGGCCAATCAGCAATAAGGACTTTAACTTGGTGGCAAAATCTGCTGGTCTCAACTTTTGTTTAAGAACTTTTAGAGAGGGAATCTAATAGGGCAGGTTCCTTTATTCTAGTGCTGGTTTAAGTCTGGAGTACCTGAGCTCCAAAATTGCACTGAAACCATTTTGCCTCCCATGGCACAAACAGAATCTTTGACTTGCAGAGACATGAATAAAGCCATCTATTACTTTTAACAGAAAAAATGTGAATGCAACAGAAGCCAGAATGTATTTGTAACTGGTTAATATAATTGTTTGTGGATAAAGATATTGGATGAAGAGATGTAAGTATTATTAACATTCAATATTTAGTGTTGCAAGTCTCTTCCTCCAACAAGCAAAAAATTTTAGTCTGAGTGCTTTGAAGAGGACTGTACTAAAAGGAGGCTTACAGTTACACTTCAGAACATATTGGCTTTTCAGGAGTAGAACCCCAGTTTATTTCCACACATACACTCTAAATAATAAATTCCTTGTTGGCCCCTATCAGGATTGGTGATTTCCCTGGAAAAACTAGTTTAGGACAGGGTACTGGGTAAATACTGGCTTAAATCTGGTTTTAACTAGGAAACTGGGGGGAAAAATTCCATCAGTGTCCAAGCATAGAACAAGTCTTCAAACTTGGATACATCCGTTCAAAACTGAGGAATAGGTTTGGTCTATCCACTAACTCAAAGTTGGTTTTCTGCTACAGAACGTTGCATGGCCGAATGGACCTGGACTGGTCATCTGCAGTTCTGCATGCTTCCGATTGCTTAATGCTTGAAGCCTATAACTCTGCATTACTCATGTTTTCATATAATCAAATGTTTTTGAATTTTGTTTATACAATATTGAAAACTGAACAAGTCATGACATGTATAACTTCCTCGAGAAAATACCAAACCAAAACATATACAGACATTCCAATAGTCAGTATTATTAAATATATTAGTATTATGTCCACTGCAGTTGTACTTAATATTTGTACAATCCTAAATTAATCTATATACTGTTATATATCCACAATTTGAATAAGTAACTAAAACTAAGTGTAATATGGTGTGAATTAATGAAGCAGTTTTTAAAATAGAAAATGCCTTAAACTGGGACTAACTAGTTTTTCCGGGGTGATAAAAATCATGATTTTACCTGGTAAAAACTACTACTGCTAAATACCATGCCATCCCTGGCCCCAGTACTAATACCTAGCATTTTTATGGCACTTTCCCATCCCTAGATCTCAGCACAATTTTACAGAGATAAGTAAATAGCATCATCCATGTTTACAGATGGGGAAACTGAGGCAGAGGAAGTGACTTGTCCAAGGTCCCACAGCAAGTCAATGGATGTGTGAATAGAAACCAGGTGTCTTGACTCCCAATCTGGTGTTCCATCCACTGGACAACACTGTCTAGACAGGTTTCCTATGCTAATGTTGTCTAAAAATGACCAGTGGCGATTACACTAATTGCTCATTCTTCATTTCCTCCTACTGTAGCTGCTATGTTTTTATCGGAACGATGGCAGCATTCCATTGATCGGTAATAGAATTGTTGTGTACAACACCCAGATCCATGGGGATGAAGACATAAATGTCAGGGATTATTAGCAGCCTAACTTTGCAGGAATAACTGGATTTGAGGTCAGTTACTAAAACTTGTCATTAGAATGATAGCAATGCTATTTACCTTCTTGATTTTGAGGTTTTAAAATTGTGTTCTGCACACACTCATTTGATCAAAGGGAACAGAATATTCACCCCCATTTATAGATGCTTTAGAGTTTCTACTGTGTGACAACATCAGATGCCACCCCGTGATGTTGTGCAACAGGAGAAAAATCTCTGAGCTAATTTTCATTTATACAAGAATCTGAAAAATGCAATAAAAAAGTATTAAGTAGAAAAAAAGCCTTCCTATACAATACGTTTTAATATACTCACTAAAGAGAAAAGTAATATAGTAACTTAGTGTTTGTGTAGCACTGTGAAATATGAAGCATTAAGTATCAAGACCATTTACAACAGGTTAGGAGGTTTAACAATGCATACAATGAACGTGCAGAGTAAACTGGAATGTCACCTATAGCGCATACCAAATAGGTAAGTTAGCAAGTTGGCAACATGATTTTGGCATTTAAATCAGTTGCAAGGGCACTGATCTATTAACAATTCCCCTTTCCGCCCACTATCACGAAGTTGTCTAAAGATAGGGTATGCACAAGAAACTATTCATAGGAATAGAATGTCAGTAAGATGATCATGTACTACACTACTCAATTTATGAAGTTTTACTTCTTACAGGGTTTTTTTGGTTTGTTTTTCGGGGGGGGGGGCCCTCAATCTTGTGGTGGAGTTCAAATCATCAGTATAGAAAGATACCCTTAAAAAGCCTGAATCAGCTACTCCAATACCAACAGACAGGAAGTTGTAAAACTAAATAGTCAGCTCATTACTAGGGCCCTACCAAATTTAGGGTCCATTTTCGTCAATTTCAGTCATAGGATTTTAAAAATCATAAATTTCATTATTTCATATATTTAAATCTGAAATTTCACGGTGTTTTCATTGTAGGGGTCCTGACCCAAAAGGGTGTGTGGGGGGGTTGCAAGGTTATTGTAGGGGGGGTCTCAATATTGCCACCCTTACTTCTGTGCCCCTGCTGGTGGCAGTGCTGCCTTCAGAGTTGGGTGGCTGCAGAGCAGCAGCTGCTGGCCAGGAGCCCAGCTCTGAACACCGCCAACAGCAGTGCAGAAGTAAGGATGGCAAGGTATGGTATTGCCACCCTTACTTCTGCGCTACTACTGGCAGGGTGCTGCCTTCAGAGCTGGGCACCTGGCCAGCAGCCACTGCACTCCAGCCACATAGCTCTGAAGGCAGCACAGAAGTAAAGGTGGCAATACCATGACCCCCCCTACAATATCCTTGCAACCCCCTGCAACCCTCTTTTGGGTCAGGACCTCCCATTTGAGAAATGCTGGTTTTCCCCATGAAATCTGTATAGTATAGGGTAAAAGTACACAAAAGACCAGATTTCACGGTCCGTGACGCATTTTTCCCCGGACATGAATTTGGTAGGGCCCTACCTATTACCTTTGAATTGAGAGTTAATTTAAACATTACGTTTGAAAGTTATCCACTAGTAGTATCTTCCACGGCTAAGTGTTTAATAAGAGGACAGGGACCTTCCATCCAACAGTAGTTTGGTGCACTACATGAAACGTATTGGGGAGCTCAAAGTTCCTAGTGGTGCAGGTGTCCACGGTGCATGACCACAACAACAAATGATACCTTTGTTTGCTCTGTCAGCAGAGGGTCGAAGGAACGAATAGGCACAGAAACTACTGTATTTATCCCTAGAATTAAACCCTACATGTTAAAATCACATGGAGGAGTAAGTTTGTACAGATTCTGTTTGTGCTCTGCTGCTCTATAGTGAGACATGGTAACATTCTCCAGAGTTGACATATATGGCACTGTAATGGGGTCAGCACCTGCCTCTCGCGAGCACTCTTTCTCTGGCTGATAGTGCCTGCAATCTCTCAGTTATTTTCAGCAGGGTGGCACCCACCTCTCACAAGCACCCACCTCTAGCTGAGAGATGTCTCGGCAGGTCTTCAGCGACTCAGTCCTCTGGCTGAGCCGCCTACACTGTCCCTGTAGCCCTCCCCAGGCTCCAGTCCTCAAAAGTCTGACCAACAGGGACTCTCTCAATACCCTAGTTGACCAACTTACATGTGAAGGTTCCTGCTCTGGGGTGGAGAAGCACTTCCAGGGCTTCCTCCCTGGAGGCTCTTCGCCTGCCCTTTAGTCCTCTGACCCCGGCTCTCCAGCTGGGTCAGTCTAGATCAGCCACCTTCCAAGAGGGGGTTAACAGTTCCATGTACAGTCCCTTCCCTGGGCCTGTCCTAAGTGAGTCCTGGCAGCCAGACAGAAGCTATTCCCTTGCTTTCCTGGTCCCTGCCAGCAACTACCTGCCTTTACCCTTGCAACCAGCCAGGAACACCTGTTACTCCCCCGGTCCCTGCTAGCACACTGCACTCACTCTGGCCCTGCAGCTCCTTTTATAGGAGCCTGCTGGACCCTCACTGGCTACTCCCTGCAGCCTCTCTGATAGGCTGCTTCCTCTGCAGCCACTCTAGCCTGCTTGGAGGACCTCTCCACTTTTCTTGTCCTGGGATGGGTATGGCAGGACCCTGAGGCCTCCAGCAGCAGGCCTTTGGGCCTAGTCCACCCCATCACAGGCACCTTTCAAGATTAGTACAGAAAATATACTTCCCAAACAGTAGGAACACCATGAAAAAGCACTAAGTTATTTATACTAAATTAGATCAGATTCAAGCAAAAAAGACTGCATCATCACTGAAGATGCTTTGGACATTTAATTAGAGACTATGACAGATTAAATGATTGAAGGGTTAACTCTTCCAATATTTACACAAATTTAGATGTCTTCTCAATAGATACCCCTCTAATCACCAAGCACTAGAAACAAGAGTGGCCATGGTAGTGTATTTCTATCTATTCCCAACCAGAAAAAGTCTACTCAGTACAGCATTTCTTGTTCTAAATTAGATCTCATCATAGAGATACAGTCTGGCTTGGATAATTGCTTGTATGTATTATAAAAGCCTGCAGACAATGAAAACTAAGAAACCTTGATAAAAATATTTTGTTCCTAGCACAGAGCTCTGAAGGAGAAAAAAGTTCAAACCCATTCTGGTATGTAAAGTTAAGGCAGTAAAAAATCTACTAGATGGTGACAAAAGTAGCTTTTTTGAAGGGGGCTGAGAAGGATTATGGAGATAGAAAATTATTTCAAAATTGTAAGCAGGACACCCTGATCCTCTTGCTATAAATTGACTATTCAGCTGTAAAAATGATGATCATGAAGGCAAGAGACTAAGGCTATACTGTACATCTTACAGTGGCACAGCTGCGCCACTGTGAGGTATGCAGCATATCTGCTCTTTGTCAGCAGGAGAGAGCTCTAGTCGAAAAATAAAACCACCCCCAATGAGGGGTGGTACCTTTGTTGACAGGACAAAGCGCTGTCTGCACCGGCACTTTTTTTTCCCCCCACGCCCCTGACTGACAAAAGTTTTACCGACAAAAGTGCTGTGTAAACATTGCCTAAGTGCCGGCATAGATAGGTTCTTCACTGAAGCGCTAAAGTGGCACAGCTGCAGCAGTATAGCTGTAGAGTGTGTGTGTACATACACAAGCCCTAATAGTGCAGCAAACTACGCTAGTTTTAGTGATAGAATCATAGGACTGGAAGTCACCTCAAGAGGTTATCTAGTCCAGTCCCCTGCACTCAATGCAGGATTAAGTATTATCTAGACCAGCCCTGATAGGTGTTTGTCTAACCTGCTCTTAAAAATCTCCAATAATGGAGATTCCACAACCGCCCTAAGCAATTTATTCCAGTGTTTAATCACCCTGACAGGATGTTCTTCCTAATGTCCAACCTTAACCTCCCTTGCTGCAATTTAAGCCCATTGCTTCTTGTCCTATCCTCAGAGGTTAAGAACAATAATTTTTCTCCCTCCTCCTTGTAACAACCTTTTATGTACTTGAAAACTTATGTTCCCTCTCAGTCTTCTCTTTTCCAGACTAAACAAACCCATTTTTTCAATCTTCTCTCATAGGTCATGTTTTCTAGACCTTAATCATTTTTGTTGCTCTTCTCTGGACTTTTTCCAAATTGTCCACATCTTTCCTGAAATGTGGCGCCCAGAACTGGACACAATACTCCAGTTGAGGCCTAATCAGCACAGAGTAGAGCGGAAGAATTACTTCTCGTGTCTTGTTTACAACACTCCTGCTAATACTACATCCCAGAATTATGTTCACTTTTTTTCCCCAACAGTGTTACACTGTTGACTCATATTTAGCTTGTCATCCACTCTGACCCCCAGATCCCTTTCCGTAGTACTCCTTCCTAGGTAGTCATTTCCCATTTTGTACGTAACCTATGAAGTGTGCTCACTTTGTGTTAGACACCATATGTATAAATATCATCAATATTCACCAATTAAACCTGAACACAGATGGCTACACATTCTATTAAGTTTATATTTTCAACTCAGTTCAGCTATATATCATTACAAGTGTAGTAACTCCAAGTACCGTGTTCATCTAATTCAGGGGTGGGCAAACTATGGCCCACGGGCTGCATCCAGCCCGTCAGACCTTTTAATACAGCCCTCGAGCTCCAGCTGGGGAGTGAGGTCAGGGGCTTTCCCCGCTCTGGCGCTCCAGCTGGGTAAAGAGGCTTGCCCCACGCGGCTCCCAGAAGCACCAGCAATGTCCCCCCTCCAGCTCCTACACATAGGGAGGCCAGGGGGCTCCGCACACTGCCCCTGCCCCAAGTGCAGGCTCTGCAGCTCTCACTGGCTGGGAACCACGGCCAATGGGAGCTGCGGAGGTGGCACCTGCGGACAGGGCAGTGTGCAGAGCCACCTGGAGCCTGCACCCTGACCTCTTCCCGCGCCCCAACACCCTGACCCAGCCCTGATCCCCCTCCCACGCTCCGAACCCCTTGGTCCCAGCCCGGAGCATCCTCCTGCACCCCAAACCCCTCGTTCCCAGCCACACCCCAGAGCCCACACCCCCAGCCGGAGCTGTCACTGCCCCCCACACACCCCAACCCCATGCCCCAGCCCAGAGCCCCCTCCTGGACTCCAAACCCCTCGGCTCCAGCCCAGAGACCCCTTCCCCGCACCCCAACCTTGTGTCCCAGCCCGGAGCTCCCTCCCGCACCCTGAACCCCTCATTTCTGGCTCCACCCTGGAACTCACACCTCCAGCCCAGAGCCCGTACCCCCTCCCACACCTGAACCCTCTGCCTCAGCCCAGAGCCCCCTCCCATACTCTGAACCCTTCTGCTTCACCTGCAGCCCACAGCCCCCTCCTGCAGCCCAAGCCCGCCATCCCTGGCCCCACCCCAGAGCCTGCACCTCCAGCCTGAGCCCTCACCCCCTCCTACACTCCAGCCCCCAATTTTGTGAGCATTCATGGCCCACCATACAATTTCGATACCCAGATGTGGCCCTCAGGCCAAAAAGTTTGCCCACCCCGATATAATTAATCCAAATCGCCTTCTGGGAGACCAAATCCTAGGAAAGACTAGCTCGAAATGGAGAGTGTCCAATTTACAACTCTTGGATGGATCAGAGTTTTTGGCACATGAATTGCCATTTTCACTGCCAGGACCAGGCAGATGGGTACAGTAGAGTAAAATGCCAGCCACGTACTAGTTAAACCACCCACAAACTCAGGCTGACTGAACAGCAGCAATTGCACAGGGTAAATTTCACATGCTTCTGTTGAATATATTTGGAGTCTCTCACAATAAGGAAATGTATTTAAAAGAATAAGCATGACATCTAGAATTCTGATATATCAAGACTGTAATCCAAACATTATCTAAAAATTAACACATGTCCAATCTTTGAGACCTCTAAATAAGATTTGTTCTTGGGTAAGTTATTAAATTCACAGGGATGAACAACTCAATTTCATCAATATAAGAAAATGTGTTCCAAATTAAATGTTATTAAAAGTAAAAGCCCAACTGACGTACAGAAATACAAGAAACCTGAAGTTAATTCCTTTTGATTTGCTATGGTCTCAGTGCTGTTTACAGTAAAAGGAAATTACTTGTCCTGTGTGGGTATTCTGTCTATCAGAAGTCTATAGTTAAGTCTCATTATGGGAATCACTATCATGAGTAATTGCAATCTGTTTGAATCCCTTCTCCAGCTTCAACAGTTGATAGCTGACAAGCACTGTTTTCTCTGTTGAGAGCAAAATATCCCAAAGTGACAGCATTCCATTTCATCTGATCAGCAAAGAAATCACTGACAATTCAGTCATTTTCTGCCTCTACTACTACAAAAGCAAAGCCACACTCTGTTAGCCAGGCTGTGTGTGAGAATGACAGTTAGAAACACCAACTAGAGAGAATCATGTTGGAATCATTTGCTTAACCCTAATGAACCCTAGGGAGTTATGAGAGATTTAAAATTATGCAAGCTTGCATTTAAGGATTTGATGGCTCCTACAGTTCTCTAAGGCTCTCAAGAATCTAATTCAGTCCTTTTTATGCAATTCACTGTATTTCTATTGAGTGCTGTCCATTTGAGCTACAACTACTAGAGTTATGTCCCTCCATATCAAAGAGTTCAACTAATGTCACCTAGATTAGGGATGTAAATATCGCTTTAAAAATTACTTGTTTAAACTATTAAAATTATATTGGTTAACCGTTTAATCGGTAACAAGTTCACAATCTACCCCGGCTTTGGGGAGGAGGGAGAACATGAGAACATAAGAACGGCTGTACTGGGTCAGACCAAAGGTCCATCTAGCCCAGTATCCTGTCTACCGACAGTGGCCAATGCCAGGTGCCCCAGAGGGAGTGGGCCTAACAGGCTATGATCAAGTGATCTCTCTCCTGCCATCCATCTCCACCCTCTGACAAACAGAGTCTAGGGACACCATTCCTTACCCATCCTGGCTAATAGCCATTAATGGACTTAACCTCCATGAATTTATCCAGTTCTCTTTTAAACGCTGTTATAGTCCTAGCCTTCACAACCTCCTCAGGTAAGGAGTTCCACAAGTTGACTGTGCGCTGTGTGAAGAACTTCCTTTTGTTTGTTTTAAACCTGCTGCCTATTAATTTCATTTTGTGACCCCTAGTTCTTGTATTATGGGAATAAGTAAATAACTTTTCCTTATCTACTTTCTCCACAGACACCCTTGCTGTCTCTCCTCTGAGGTGAAGCAGAGTGGGCTGGGGGATTGTTTACGTATGCATGGCTGGGCACTGCGCGCCTTGCACTGATCCCACCCCTCACTCTCCCAGTTACTAGATGCTGCCTAGTGCAGCTAGTTCGGCAGATCGCTGCCAGGAAAGATCCAACTGTTCCAGCAGATCCAGTGGTTCTTGGGCACACCGACTGCTGCAGCCAACTGCAAGAGAAGCAGAGCAGGGAGGTGGGGGGATATGCTAGGCTGCCCCCAGCCGTACCCTCTCTGCCGGGCACAGGCTGATCCAGCAGTGCCCCAAGCTGCGAGAGCATAGCAAACTCCAACACCCCCCCCCGGGTATTGCTATGGTGTTTTTAATGTGCACATTAGGTATTACGTCACTAAATTATTTTACAAATCTGTTTTAAACATTAACTACAATATATTAATAGTAAGACTAATACTTATCGGTTAACCGTTTAATATTTTACATCCTTAATCTAGATGTAGTAGAGTTCTTATTTCTGTCCACAATATCCAATGGTACAGAATGTACAAGCAGTCACACAGAGAGCTTACTTGTCCAAGTACACGCTTGGCTATTCCAGACTGTCCCTTTTCTCTACTGCTCAAGTTCATCCCTCACTAGAGCCACACAATGCAAGAGCCTGTTATCCTGACAGAGCTAGTTATCCATTAGATCTGTCTGCTTTTTGGATGTTCTATTTTCAAATTAGTTCCTTAAGAAGAGCAAGACTAGGAATAGTTAAGTCTCAAAAGACTTGATGATCAAGTGGGGCTACATTACTGGCCCCAATACCTACGACTGGGCAGATAACCTCAAAATATGAGGCATCTCCTGCAATGCCAGCTGTTTGAGTGTGTTTAAGAGTAGGTTAGATAAATGTCTATCAGGGATGGTCTAGACAGTATTTGGTCCTGCCATGAGGCCAGGGGACTGGACTCAATGACCTCTCAAGGTCCCTTCCAGTCCTAGAATCTATGAATGCTGTTCCAGAGACCTGGCAGAGTGCAATGATCACAGGCAATGATCACAAATGTGGCAGGAAGCAGTAGGAGGACATGACAAGAACCACAGAAGTCTTGTAATCTCTATGAAAGCAGCATCAGAGTAACAGGAAACAAGTTTACTATATACTACTGCTGACACCCTATCACAGCGTTCTTCATTGCAAGGCCCGCAAGCCAGTGGCCGTGCCCATCAACCCCAAGTGCGACTCCCTAAGTTCCCTCTAAGCTGCACGGCCACACAGCAGGCTATAAATAGCCGCGCAGCAGCTCTAAAGGGCCACACATCAGAGACCTGGAGAGGAGAAAGGTAGGGGGTGGGCAGGAACTGGGGAGGGGAGCAAGTTGGGGCTTGCAGGCCTGCTGTGGGTCTCTCCCCTGGCCCCGGAGCTCCATGCTGCCTGCCGGCAGGGGGAGAGAAGGCTCCTTCCTCTAGCTCTGTGCTGCCTGCCAGCAGGGGGGAGAAAGGACCCCTTCCCCAGAACTAGCTGGGGGGAGTCCTCTGGTCCCAGCCAGGGGCAGCCTGCCTGCACCTCAAACTCCTCATTCCCGGCCTCACCCAGAACCCTCACCCCACCCCACCCACATCCCAACCCTCTGCCCCAGCCTTGAGCCCCCTCCTGCACCCTGAACCCCTCACCCCACCCTCTGCTCTACCCTAGGCCACCTCTCACACTCGGAACACCCTCGGCTCCATCCCATGTAGCTCTCACATTGAAGGTTTTTTGCCAAAGTGGCCCCCACTTCAAAAATAGTGAAGAGCACTGCCCTATCATCTCAAAGGCATGGTCTACACTAAAGGGGGTGGGGGGAGGGGAGATCCATCTAAGTTACACAACTTCAGCTACGTGAAGAATGTAGCTGAAGCCGACGTACTTAGACCTACTCACCGTGGTGAGCTGACTGCTGCCGCTCCCCCGTCGACTCCGCCTGCACCTCTCGCAGCGGTGGAGTACAGGAGTCGACGGGAGAGCGCTCGGGGATTGATTTATCGCGTCTAGACTAGACACGATAAATCGACCCCTGCTGGATCGAACGCTGCCCAACGATCCGGTGGGTAGTGTAGACGTACCCAAAGAGTGATCAGGCAGTAACATGCTGTGGCCGGTTACCCTTGCTCCTCAGAAACAACTACCCTCTTGTCTGGAGGGAGGGAAGAGGTATTTGTTTATAAGTGAGACATGAAAGAGATAAGGTGTGTGAGGTAATATCTTCTATTGGATCAACTTCTGTTGGTGAGAGAGCATGCCCAAGCACTGAATGACTCCTCCAATACAGATTTGTAATATATGGCTCCAACACAAGTCTAACTCTCCTACAGAATCAAAATGTTTGCATGCGAGTATAAATAGTTTGACATTAAAAAAAACCACTCTGGAAACCATGCGCAAATGCCCTCAACTGGTATTCTGTGGCACTGCAATGAACTGAATGTGACTAATCGATAGTCAACTGTAAGCAAAAATAATTTTAAGATGGTATGAAGTTATCTCAGATCTTCAGCATGCCACCTAAGACAGGATACTGAGTAATGGCAACGATGCTCAAACAATAGGATTCTGTATCATAAGCCTCAGTGTGTAGCAGGGCAATTTTCAAACTGCCCCATAACATTAAAAACAGGTATCAATAAAGTGTCTAAATACTAATGACAGTACTTAGGTATTGCATGGTTAAGGGATTTAACAGCAGTAAGATACTGACTCTCACGGCAAAGTCCCTGGTTTGGTTTACTGGTACTACCATCTAATAGCAGTTCAGTGACCTATTGTGCAATAAGTTGGTGATCTCTCAATAGAGCTGGTGGTAGGCTTGTGTCACCTGACTATGTCCCTCATTCCACTAACGAGCATCAGACAAAGAAAGAGAATGGAAAGTTCCTCTGTTAAAGCTAGTGCATTAGAGTAAGAGAGGGGGGTCACTGCTGGAGCATTTGTGGGAAAGTGTCTCTCTCAAGGATGGTCCAGTAGTAAGAACACTAGCTAAGGACTTGAGAGACCCAAGTTCAATTCCCTAATCCACCAGACTTCCTGTGTGACCCTGGGCAAGTCACTTGGCTTCTGTGCCTCATCTGTAAAATGGGAATAATAGTCCTGCCTCACTCGGGTGTTTTGAGAGGATGAATACATTAAAGATTATGAGACACTCCACTACAATGGTGATGAAGCAATCTATTTTAGGTACTTGTATATGAACTACAAATTCAAGAAAGGAAGCAAAACTGGTGGGCTACAGAACTTCAGAAGAAAAATTCAAAGTCTTGTCCTTGCCTCCAAGGCTCTGCTTCTCCTTGCTTGCCACTTAATGGTACTCAGTTATACCTCATTCGTGAGGAAATGGAGATTGAACAACAAGGCCAAGAACAAACCTTAAGTCCACATTATCTTACTCCATACCCATGTTGGTGAATCTGGCCACTTTCTGTAGCAGGTTCTCTTGACAGATACTGACCGAATGACGAAGTCACATTCAATAGGGGACAACTACAAAATTACAGAGTCAAGATACACACCAGAGTTGCAGAAAAAATGAATTCCACTGCTCTTAATGAGTATATCAAATATATTCCTTCCCAGATATCAATGTTCTTTTAACATTTATCAGAGCATTTTTCCTGAAATCTGCCAAAACAACTAAAAGTTAGAAAGATCTTCAGAGTTATGGGCATAATTTGGGAGGCAGAGGGAAATGGACCATTGTATCCAGCCGCTTTGACTTGCTCCAACTCCCCTAACCTCAGGTAACCTTCACTAGACCAAGCTGCTCCCTCAACACCTCCTGACCATGCTGCAGGTAAATCCATCTCTCCGCCCACCGACCCTCTGCTTGAGCCTGCCGCTGCCTGCCCTGCAGCACCAGGAGCCAAGTCAGAGTGGGGGATGGAATTACAGTGGGAGAATCAGAGCTACTTAGCAGAGCTAAGTATTATCTGGACCATCCCTGACAGAAGAGAGCTTGCGCTCTATAGCTTGTGTTCTAGCTACAGATTTGCTAAAAGTCTTTCTTTTTTTCCTTTTCGAGAAGTTACTTTCATCCTCACTTAAGTATGGGTTGTTTCTTCCTCAGCATCCCACCTACTCAAATACTGTGTTTTCTCAAAACAGTACCTCATTATTTTAAACTGTTCCATCTGGTTTGGGTTATTTCTCCCTCCCCTACAAGTAAGCACAATTATTCCATGGATAGCCAGCTACTGTCAAGGCCATTCAGTAATATAGCCATTAACAGGTTCTTGAGAACAAAATGAGTTCTTCCCCCAACCTCTTTACCAAGAAAAATATCATTCCTTGGAGGGTTGTAAACCCAACCCTTCCCCTCAGCAGCGTACTGCCACCAGACTGGTTTACTTTATTTACCAGCAAGTTTCACTACAGCAAAGCTGTCATCCAATGCAATTACAACAGGACAGAGTGCCATAAAGGATAAAAGATAAAAAACATACACCTTTCAAAGTTGGAGCTTGGTGTGTACCTGGTTAAAAAAAAAAATCAATTATCTCAAATCAGAATACGTATTCAGTGTAATCTAATGCCAAACACAAAGTGACAATTGCCACTTTGGAAAGTCCCGGATGTCATAAAATATCAGGAGACTAACACCACCACCTGGCTCTTATATAGCACTTTTCATCAGTAGATCTCAAAGTGTTTTACAAAGGAGGTCAATATCATCCCCATTTCAAGATAGGGAAACTGAGGTACAGGGAGGTTAAGTGACTTGCCCAAATTCACTCATTAAGACCAGTGGCAGAGCTTGGAACAGATTCCAGGTCTCCTGAAAGTTTGTCTCTGTGGACTAAATATTATGCCAATTCAAAAAACAATTAAGTCAGAATTTAAAAGCCTGAATGTCTACCACTAGCATTAACGTGAGAATAGCCTATTTACATGAATTATCCTCCATGCAGGGATAGCCATACAACCTGAAAGTATTTTTTTAAATTAATTTTCTACCCATCCCAATTTCATTTGAAAGAACAAGAAACTCCTGTTTTCTTTTCCACTATCCTCTTCACAAGAGAGGAAAACTGCAGTTTCCCTAAGCAAGAGTATTGGGACAAGTTATGAATACACCTCTACCCCGATATAACGCAACCAGATATAACATTAATTCGGATATAATGCGCTCGGGGGGGGGGGGCGTGCTCCGGCGGATCAAAGCAAGTTCGATATAACACGGTTTCACCTATAACGCGGTAAGATTTTTTGGCTCCCGAGGACAGCGTTATATGGGGTAGAGGTGTATTACTGGGAGATCTAGCACAGTGACTACAAAGAAAGCCAAATGTGATAAAACCCTTAACATCCAATATATTTTTACATAAACATGTTCCCACTTGACCTGGAATTACCCCACAGAATCTTATATTCCCACAATGCCAGGCACCTCTCTGCTATGCACCTTGTACAAGATCTCTCTGGTCAAGCAACTGCTCAGCTAGGGAGATTATTTATGGTAGTTGGAGCTGCAGGTAGAGTTTGTTCACCGTAGGCAGTTAAATTAACATGATGTTGTGTGTTACCTACAGCAAATGAAACAAAAATAAACAATGTTGAGAGTGAGATCAGGAGGACTTAGCCCTACAATAGAACCATAATGTTCTGCAAGTCTCAATTCTAGATGGATTTCATAATATGCTAAAGGAGTTCCACAAAAGCATTAGCCACAACATATACAGGCAAGAGATTTTACTCACAAGCACCTTCAACACTACAAAACCTCAAAAGAAATACACCAAATGGAAGTGAACTTATTGCTGGAAACAATACAAATAGATTTGTACCCCTACTATAGTCCTAGAACAAACCTCTTGTAAATGGAATATAAAGAGAAGAATAGAAATCTGCTAGATAGGACATATGTACAACTTACCGGAAGAATAGCGTTTCTAAAGGAATATAGTATTTTGTTTTGCAGTTATTTCATAAGAATGTATAAGATACATGCAAAGTGACACTATTTAATCCTGTTTGATGAAAGTGGCAAAAAAAGTGTGCTGGATCAGAAACACACAGAGCTGAAACCTTACACTCCTAAACTGTTTTCTGGGTTCAGATATTTAATTGTCAGATGTGGTGTTAATCATACTTCCCAAAAGAATTCATAGCTTAACTTTTTTTTGCTAAACTTTTGTTTCAGTTCACAAAGGCCACTGCTGTGGACTAGACCTTCAATACTAACTCAGTGAGAAGATCCACCTGGAACAAACTGGTGTTCAACCACTACCTTCCTCAAAGAACACAATATAAACGCATCAAGTTTTGCCTCCACTGGCTCTTCAGTGGAAAATTCTATCACCAGCTGTTTTTCTACATGTTAAAATTGAATAATCTGAGACTAAAACCAGTCAAGCAACTCCTCCAGTTTTAAGCATGCATTACTCTCCTGTCACAACCATGCCACAGAAACTGATGAAATACTGTGGTATTAAACAGACTGTACCTCAAATGAGCAATTTTCTAGTACAATAAAGGTGTAAGTACACCAGGTTCAGTTTAAGTACAATTATGTTTCATTATTCAATAAGGGTTTTATTATTTGTATTGTAGTGCCTACGGATGCTAATCGAGGTCCAGAGCCCTACTGCACCAGATGCTATGCAGACTGAGTAAGAAGACAGTGTCTACCCCAAATAGCTCATCATGTCATGACAAAGACCCCCAAAAAAGGCAGATGAAAAGCAAATTGGGGGGGGGGGAAGAGGAAGAAAGAAAACGACACAACAAGAAAGGGTAACAGGCAAGTGAGTTATTGCACAAAAAAATTATCACCTTACTACAATATGCTTAAGCTCCCCATCATTTTCAAATTCCAAGTCTGATATTCCTGAATAACTATGCCCCAAAGAAAATGCTTCTGAATTAATGTTAACATTGACAAATAGATAATATATATAGATATTACATAACAAATACATTAAAAGAATAGTAAGGTTGCAAAGTAAAGCATTCTTAAGTTAGAAAATGCCAGGATTAAGGTTGCCCATGCATCCTCAACTCAGCCCCCTCACATTAAAATAGTCTTTAATCACATGATCACACACTATTTTTCTACAAAATATGCCAGTAAGTCTTTGAAGTATCCACAAAGATGCATAAGCCTTGCAAAATCATGCAACCTGCTCTCTACAGTTCACTCACTGAAGACTCCATCATCATGACATTTAGCCAATCTTAAAAATAATTTAAATGCAGATTTGGCTAGTTTTAGGAAGGTGTGGTTTATGTAGCAGGGATTCAGCAATATCTTCCTCTCAATGACCACTACAGACCCCGTTGCTGAAAATAGCATCCAGGTCCTGAGGATGTCCTGGTAAAAGACAGGCAGCGCGGAGATGTCTTGGGAAAGACCTCTTGGATGGAGAAGAAAAAGCTGCTGGTCATATCACAGCCCTTGGAGGTGGTGGAGGAAGGCATGCACTGGCACACTCCATGCCAGACTATGAGCACTGTATGAGTCTCTGCAGGGCCTGAAGGTGGCTGTGAATCTTTATCGTTTACCAAGTTTGTGTTACTGCAGTTTTTTCACTTGTTTTTTCCATATTGGCTCTTTCTATAAATGATCTTGATAACGGGTGTTCAGTTCCTTATATCATGACTTTCATACAAATGATACTAAGCATTTTACTTTCCAGTTCCCCTGGTTCCTCTTCACTATTTTTTCTGTTTATATAGTAGTTTAAGGTTTTATTCCAGACAGTCTGCATCAAGCTGTTTTTGTTCTAGTGACCCCTTTAGTGATACAGTCTGAGTATAATGTTTCAGGGTACTTTAATAGCAATTTCCTTCTCTATGCCTTCCTTGTCTTGAGATCCTCAAGAGCAGCCAGGATGCTGATTGCTCACCATGAGTCCTTGTTACGGAGAGTGCTGATAATTTATTCATTGCTGAATTTTGTTGTTAACCATCTTTCGCAATGGGTGAGAGATGGGCAATTTAGATTAGGGAATCATTTAAAAACAAAGGGAAAACAAATCTCCATGAGGCACTGCAGAAAGCATCAGTGGACATCTTGCTTTCACTGCAAAGTCAACTCAATTATGACTCAAGTTTGCCCTAATTTGAATCCCACACACAGCTCAACTGTGGTGGTGCTTTTAATTTAAGTTGGCTGGGCCATCAGCAAGCAGAGGCTAAAGCTAGAATTGCCAGCTGCTAACATGAGCATTCTGCATCCTGGATACAAGCTAGCTCCACTTGACTGACACTAGTTCATTATTTGTATTGCTATAGTGCCTAGAAGCTCTAGCAATAGACCAGGACCTCCCTGTGCTAGGCAATGTACAAACATTACAAAAAGAGACAGGCCCTGCCGCAAAGAACTTACAACCTCCAATGCCTTTGCAAAATTCCTCTCATATGCCCAGAACACACGGACAAGTTCTCCCACAATTAACTGGGAAAGAATTAATAGTTTTAGTGCCAGACATAAGTGAGTGCAGCACCAGTGTGGACGCAGCATCTTGGTGCTATTTAGCAGTGTGGGCACTCTCACTCAAGCTAGGCTCGCTCAAGAAAAACAAGCATAGAACATTTGAGCTAATTCAGTAGTGAAGACATACCTTGAATAAGTCCCCTCCCCTCCCCACTGAACACCAAGGGGGTGTGAGGTAGCTAAGAGCAAGAGATACCACCACCACCTCTTCAACATCTTCTTTCCCCAGACAAGGAAGGGGCAGTTGAACCACACCATTGCTTTGATCTCCTCCAACATACATCTCACTTTTTTGACAGCACCCAGACTTCCTTCAGCAGCCTCAGCCCCAATCCTAACCTGATTGAAGGATGGCTACTAACCCCAGCCCTGTGAGATTATGTCGGGCCACAAGCTACATGGTCTCTGCACCAATGGAACACCATAAGGCCTCAGTGGGAAAATGGAGGGAGTTCTATTTTTCCTACCAAAGAACCATGCAACAAGAGAACATATACAAGATGTACATGAAACATGTACAAGATAGACTGGAAAAATGGCACAATGGTATCGCCTGAGTTTCATCCAATATGGCCTCAGAAAATTTACTGTATTGACATGTGCCATAATATGTTCAAAACTATCAAGGAGGAGGTTTCTGGATAGTAGCAGCTCATACCAGTTACAACCTGGTACCTATGCAAGTATTACTGTGCCAACTACAGGCACCTTTTGGAAACAGTGGAAGCAAGACAACAGAGCTGCCAAAACTCAACATGCTATTTTGAATAGAGATAAACAAGAACACTGTGGGGCTGAATCCAGCTGACCCACTACACCTTTTCACAGGCAAGAAGCCAGTCAACCCACTATGCTAACGTTTCCACTTGACCCAGGTGACTTAACAGATAGCAACTCCAATTAGCTCAGTCCAGCTATTAAAGATATTAAAGCATCAAATGCAATGCTCCCCATTTATTAAAGTGGCTTTGAAAATTAAATTGTTTCAGATGAGATCGACTACAGTGGAACATATATATCAGTGCACCAAATCCTCCTCTGCAACCCAGATTGTGATGTGCTAATTCAAACGCTAAAAAGACTACCTTATTATTCCTGTTACTCTGCAGCCCCTCCATAACCATGCAGAGACACAGGTAAAACCTGAGAGACACAAGGCAGGTGACAGATAAAACCTTGTCAGCTGCTTTTGCATTCAAAGTATAATTTCAAACAGTGGTTCTTAACCTTTACTCCAGCCTGCACCCCCCTTTGGTTCTCAAAATACATTCTTGCACCCCTTAAACCTAGATATATTTTGCTTGTATATTACAGTAATCGTTAAAAAAATGTATAATGTTAATAAATACATAGGTTTGATGAAACAAAGTAGTTGTACTTACTGCCTGTGCTTAATTTGTGTTTTCGATGATTTACCTTCTAAAAAAATCTGGCATGTCTCGCACCTCCAGAATGGGCATCTTGCACCCCAAGTTAAGAGCCACTGATTTAGA
Source organism: Terrapene triunguis (assembly GCF_002925995.2). NCBI lineage: Eukaryota > Metazoa > Chordata > Testudines > Emydidae > Terrapene > Terrapene triunguis. Next base: position 356,303 of record NW_020664545.1, read on the forward strand.
ATTTCAAGTTATTTGAAATAGAAAACTAAAGTACAAATTGTAAGTTTAATTCTTTACAATAACAAGTAAAATACACACTAGCTTCTATATACTCAGGCGGCATCCCTGAACTAAATAAACTTCTTAGTTCCTTGAAGAAAAGGTAATGTCTGTTTTACCTTCATTCGCACCTGAGACACTTTCCTGCACCTAAAGAAGTCACTAAGAAGGGAAGCAAGGGGCACTGTCCTCTTTCCCTTCTATTGCTTAGAAAATTAAGGGAGAAAACATTCTCCCATTATGCTTTTACTACATTTTTTTTTTTTTTTTTAATGTAAAAGGAGTGAATTTAGGGTGACCAGATGTCCAATTTTATAGGGACAGTCCTGATATTTGGGTTTTTTCCTATATAGGCATCTATTACCACCGTCATCCCAATTTTTCACATTTGCTATCTGGTCACCCTAAGTGAATTTCATATTGGTGAGATGCTATAACCCAGAGCTATGGAAGCTTAGCTGCACAACTCAAAAACCAACTGGAGGGAACTCCCCAGGCCAATACAGGTAGCCTTAAATCTTTTACTAATAATTCGGGTCCGTTCTGGGAGTCTAACCAGAGATGCCAACTATCATATGGTCTCCATGGCACCTTGACTTACAACCAAGTCACTGCACATAGTAAGTATCTTACGGGTGTTTACTCACCATCAATCCAGATCAGATTTGAACGAATGAGAGATGGTAACTGCAATAACACTTAATCCTCCAAGTCAAACTCCCTGTTTTACTAATTCATTTCTAGTGTTTAAACTCAGGGAGGGAATGTTATGTATTTACTCATTTTAGTACTGGGAATCCATCATTTTTCTGGGGTCTCATAAGAGGCCAGCGAAGGGGAAATAGCAGTTTAAAAGTTAGGCCTTGTCTACACTGGCAAGTTCCTGCTCAGTAAAGCAGCTTTATGCGGTGTAACTCCCAAGGTGTACACACTGCCAAGCCACTTAGTGCGCAGAAACTGCACAGTTGCAACACTGTAAAAGAACCACCCCGACGAGAGGCATACATATTTCTGCGCCAGGGCTTCAGCGCCGCGGTGCCAGTGTAGACACCCTGGTCGATTACAGCGCTGCAATTGGTCTCCGGGAGGTGTCCCACAATGCCTGTTCTCACCTCTCTGGTCATCGGCTTGAACTCTACTGCCCTGCCTTCAGGTGACCAACCGTGAGCCCCACCCCTTAAATTCCCTGGGAATTTTGAAAGTCCCCTTCCTGTTTGCTTGGTGATGCGTTCAGTGGTCTCAGCGTATCTTTCCAGGTGACCATGCCTGCTCCACACACCAGGCGATCCCCCGCTTGGAGTAATGCCAAGCTGCTGGACCTCATCAGCATTTGGGTTGAGGAGGCTGTCCAGTCCCAGCTGCGCTTCAGCCGTAGGAATTATGATACCTACAGACAGATTTCATGATGCAGGACAGAAAGGGGCCATGACCGGGACACACGGCAGTGCAGGGTCAAAGTGAAGGAAATATGGAACGCCTACCACAAGACACGGGAGACAAACCACCGCTCAGGTGCTGCGCCCACAAGCTGCCAGTTCTATGAAGAGCTGGACATGATACTTGGTGGCGACCCCACGTCCACTGTGAAGACCACTGTGGATACTTCAGTGGCTCGCATGCCAGTCGAGAGTGGACTGAGCCAGGAGGAGGAAATCTTGGACGAGGATGTGGAGGGGGACCCAGACGCAGAGATGCATGCAGCCAGGAGCTCTTCTCTACCCCAGAGGAGGCTAGCCAGTCACAGCTGTCGGAGCTTGGCAAAGCGCAAACAGGAGAGGAGGCCCCTGGTAAGTGGCTTTGATTTTGGGAATTGCTGAAGTGAGTTGTTGGGGGCAGGAGGGTTGCAGAAAGCAGGCTTGTGTCTGTATGACGCAGGTACCACCACATGCCTAGTCTGAGCGGAGGAACAGGGTGTTGATTGACTCCATCACTTCACAGGAATCTACCTCAGATCTCCATGAAACTCATGGAGATGTGGGCAATCTGCTGCCACAGGTTCTTTGGCAGAGTTGCTTTGTTTCTTGCCCCATTAAGGGTAACTACTTTCCCACGCCAACTCTGCCGTCACTGGGAGGGGGATGGGGGGCGGCGCACCATTGCTGCACAAAGGCGAGCCGCATAAGGGCCAGGGCGGAAGCCGCGGACTTGGAAAAGACCCTCCCTTGATTCCCTGCTCACCCTCAGAAGCGAGATACCTTCTATAATGAACACAGCCTGGGGAAAATGTGGGCACATTATAAAGCCCCCCCTACAGTGTTGGCTCTCCCCAAGAGCCACGTGCCCAGTGTACAGTACAGTCCTGGAACACTGATTTCCCCTGCGGTTACTCACCATTTTGGGGGTCTTGTGGCTTGTGTGTGCTTGCCTGGGGTCAGCCAGTTAGCGACAGGTATGGGAATAGGGGCTGTGTTTTAAATCACTGAATCAGTGGTCTCTGTGTTGCAAACAATATTGCTTCTGTAAAATGTTGCATTTTAGCTTCACAGATATGACCATGGGAGCCCAGCCTCCCTCTTTGTTATCGCTGTCTGAACGGCTGCACAGAATTAGAAAGCAACCACAAAGAACTTCTGTGTGATGTCATAATGCACTCCGCTGCCGAAAAACAAGAATTGAAGGAGTGGTGGGATAGCGAGAAGAGGGACCAAAAGGAGAACGCAGTGCACCAGAATGAATCCACGGAGCGGCTCTTAAATGTTACAAAGCGCCAAGCGGACACGCTCCAGGCGCTACTAGCACTGCAAACCAAGCAGCTTTGCGCCCGCCCTCCTCTGCAGCCACTGTCGCAAAACTCTTTCCCGTGCACCCCCCAGACACCACCAACACACTCTTATCAACCTCCTGGCTCCAGTCTGTACCCACTTCATTCCACTCCTGCTCCATCACAGTCTAGTCCTGAGGACTCTCAGAACCCACTGCAATCAACACCCGTCCCTCTGCAGTTTAGCCCTGCTGAAGTACAGTACCCGCTGCACTGTACTCCAAAGGACAAGGCTGCATATAATACCTGGACATACACAAATTTTTAACAGTCCCGGGACCCCAACTCCTCCTCCCTTCCCCATCCCCCACAGTGCTGGTGTGTTTTTTTGTTTGTCTCTCCCCTCCAGTTGTTGTTTTTTTAATAAAAGAATTGTTTTGGTTTGAAAGCAATCTTTATTCCATTAATTGAAAGCAAACAGAGCCCTGCAAAGCAACAGGCAATCATCTGCACCAATCACAATCACCTCCTGGCATTACAAGCTCACTTGGCTAATGCTTTGATATATAAACCTATGTAATGATTGTAGCTTTTTTGCTTCTCTTGAAAACACTATCAAATAACTGCTGTCATTCTGTATGAACACTTGAAGATAGGACTTCTTGGGAACCTGGAAACTTGTGTATTTATGTTACCTGCAAATCTGTTTCTAACAAACTGGAGGAAAACAGTCACATGAGTGATCTATGAAATACACCTTTATTCCTACAGCTATAAATAAATACATTAGTAAAAACAAAACAAAAATTACAAGCACTGCACTCCCGAGCATAGCAACATATATTAGTGGCTTTCAGCTTCAAATTGCTGCCTCAAGGCATCCCTGATCTTTACGGCCCCACGCTGTGCCCCTCTAATAGCCCTGGTCTCTGGCTGTTCAAACTCAGCCTCCAGGCACTGAGCCTCAGCGGTCCAGCCCTGAGTGAAGCTTTCACCCTTCCCTTCACAAATATTATGGAGCATACAGCACGCGGCTATAAGCATAGGAATATTGTCATTGGCCAGGTCCAGTCTCCCATACAAGCAACGCCTGCGGGCCTTTAAAAGGCCAAAAGCACACAACAGTCATTCTGGACTTGCTCAGCCTGTTGTTGAACCGCTCCTTGCTGCTGTCAAGGTGCCCCATGTATGGCTTCATAAGCCACAGCATCAAGGGGTAGGCAGGGTCTCCCAGGATCACAATGGGCATTTCGACTTCCCCTATGGTGAGCTTCTGGTCCGGAAAGAAAGTCCACTTGCAGCTTCCTGAACAGGCCAGTGTTCTGAAAGATGCGTGCATCATGCACCTTTCCGGACCAGCCTGTGTTAATGTCTGTGAAACGCCCACAGCGATTCTCAAGCGCCTGGAGAAGCATAGAGAAATATCCCTTCCAATTAATGTATTCAGTGGCTAGGTCGTCTGGTGCCAGAATTGGAATGTGCGGGCCATCTATCACCCCTCCGCAGTTAGGGAAGCCCATTTGTGCAAAACCATCCACAATGTCACACACGTTGCCCAGAGTCACAGTCTTTCAGAGCAGGATGCGATTAATGGCCCTGCACACTTCCGTCAACACAAGTCCAGCGGTCGACTTTCCCACTCCGAACCAGTTAGCGACCGATCGGTAGCAGTCTGGAGTAGCCAGCTTCCACAGTGCAATCGCCATGTGCTTCTCCAACGACAGGGCAGCTCTCATTCTCATGTCCTTGTGCTGCAGGTCTGGGGCGAGCTCATCACACAGTCCCATGAATGTGGCTTTCCTCATCCAAAAGTTCTGCAGCCACTGCTCGTCATCCCAGATGTGCATGACGATGTGATCCCATCACTCAGAGCTTGTTTCCCGAGCCCAAAAGCGGCGTTCCACTGTGGTCAGCACCTCTGTGAATGCCACAAGCAATCTCATGTCATAGCTACTACGCGTGGAGAGATCAATGTCAAACTCCTCTTGCCTTTGTAGTTTACGGAATAACTCCACTGCCACTCTTGAAGTGTTTGTGAGAGCGAGCAGCATATTGGTCAACAGTGCGGGATCCATTTCTGCAGACCAAAGAGGCAGGGCACGCAGTACACAAACCATTGAAAGATGGCGCCAAATGCAGATGAAAGCATAGGGATTGCTGGGATGCGAAGCAATGCATCGCAGGGCATTGGAACAGGACCCAGGATGCCCTGCGACTCCCTCCGCCTTCCCACAACTCTTAGCGGCAGAAGAGGAAGAGATGCTCCGTGGGATAGCTGCCCAGAGTGCACTGCTCTGAATACCACTGCAAGTGCCGCAAGTGTGAACATGCTATCGCGCAGGCAGCTGACAGTGTGAACACACAACAGTGGTTTCCCTTCAGCGCTCTCTGAGCGGCGATGTAACTCTGCCAGTGTAGACATACCCGTCGATTTTATTTGATAGTGTGTGTAAAACAGGATTAATAAATCTCATCATTACTGGAGTGGGATAACACCACTCCTGAAAAGTTTAAAATAGTAGCATTAGTGAAACTCAGTTTATGTTTGGGGCTCGGGAGGGCAGGGTGTTATCTGGCTTCTCAATGTACTGAGCGCAAAAGGAAAATACTGTTACTTTAAATACAATGCAGAATGTGATAGACCTCTTCTCCATAACACTTCACACAACTGTTACAATAAAGTGACAGACATTCCTCTTTGGCCACTGTTTCTATGCAATTCTTCTCCCAGGGACAGGAATTCCTACATCATGTTATCACCTGAATTGATAAAGCCCCACACCCTACCCCCGCTGAGTCTGAGGCCTGGTCGTAGCTGAAGTCGACGTACTTAGATCGACTTACCGGGGTGTCTTCACTGCAGTGAGTCGACTGCTGCCGCTCCCCCGTCGACTCCGCCTGCGCCTCTTGCGGCGCTGGAGTACAGGAGTTGACGGGAGAGCGCTCGGATCGATCGCTGCCCACCGATCCGGCGGGTAGTGTAGACATACCCTGAGTCTCACACTGCATGGCTGTTAAAATCTACAAACATTTGAGGAAAATGAATGTTGAGGACCAGTGCTTGAGCAGCATCACTTACAGACATTGGATGTCTCCTGAAGGGTCTATACCAAAGTTGTTTACACAACCTATTAATTTTTATATGCATCCTTTGAAAAATAAGGGATTTTATGGAATACTCTGCACACTTAGTAGCACTTTAAATATCAGTGTATTCCCCTGGGATTGGCAGAAAAGGTTTCAGTTTTACAAGAGTAAACATCTATGTAAATTTAACAGCTTCTGTTCCTGAGTCAATGTGATCTAGTGGTTAAAGCAAAGATTTAAGAGTTGAAAGTTTCCTACGCTAATTCTAGATGAGCAACTTGTTCATGATATTAACTGACCATGTGGGGGAGATCACTTATTTGGCCATTCACACTCAATCCACCTAGGACAAGTTTTTTTGTTTGTTTTAAAGAAGGACCTCAAAGTCAACTCAGGCCTTGTCTACACTAGAAAGAGTTTGCTGGTTTAGCCATACCAGCAAACCCTCCTAGTGGAGATGCAGTTTATACCAGTTGCCTGAACAAAAACATATCGGCAAACTGACTTTTTTGCTAGCATAACTGCATTTAAACTAGGGCTTTTGCCATCATAGCTACATGAGTAAGGGGTGTAATTTTTACATAAGACTGCCTGGCATAGCTATGCCAGTTAGAATTAAGTATAAGCCTGGCCTTACTCAGACTTTCTTGCTGAACAACTTATTCAGTATGTGATTAATGAAACCCTCATATCAAATTAATCTAACAGGGCCATAGCCTGGGCTCTGAAAGAAAGCAACCAAGGTTTTTTTTTTAATTCTGGAGTATCGATTCCAATGGTGGAGATAGTGCTGCAGCTCACAGCTTCCAAAGCAATTTCCCTATGTGACTCTAAGCAATTGTTTATAACATACACCAGGACTCAGATCTACCAGAGACAACATCCAGGGGTGTTGTTTTTTGGGCGGGGGGCGGGGGAGGAGAAAGAGTGTTTTCAAAACTCAGACTAAGGCCAAAAGGGACCATCATGATCATGTAGTCTGACCTACTACAGCATGCCACAGAACCTCATCCATCCACTTCAGTAACCAAGACAGAGCTTATGGGTCTATTACAGAAGTCCTCAAATCATGATTTAAAGAGAAGTTACAGAGACGCCACTATTTACACTAGTTTAAACCTGCAAGTGACCCATGCCTCATGCTGCAAAGGAAGGTGAAAAACTCCAAGTCTCTGCCAATCTGATCTGGGGGGAAATTCCTTCCCAAATCCAAATATGGCAATCAGTTAGACCCTGAGCGTGTGGGCAAGACTCACCAACCAGACACCCGGGAAAGAATTCCTTGTAGTAACTCAGAGCCTCCTCATCTAGTGCCCATCAACAGCCACTAGATATATTTGCTGCTAGCAGTCGCATCAGCTACAGGCCACTGAAGTTTTCTGCTTAATTAAAATATCTACCTGCACAGTATTCATGAAGCATTTGTTGCCTGTCTTACAGGCTTTGGAGTCTAGAACCTCCAAGGTCTATTAACAGTTTATTGAGTTGATCTCTTGAGTACACTACCTTTGCTCTTGGTTGAAAAGTCTAAGATGGAAGACACCCCCTTTCCTATAGGCACTTTTAAACACTGGGCTTATTCTTCCAATATTATTGGCCAGGAAAAGTCTATCAAAATATGCAGAAGAAGCAGCTTATTATTAATGTACATTAAATTATGTGGGTAACTAACCTGTCACAAGCTCAGCATCAATGCTGTTAACTGCTAATCTAATCCTCTCTGAAAATATCGGTCTGGTTACTTATACATAAGGCTGCGTGTCTGTCACGGAGGTCATGGATCCTGTGAGTTCTGCAGTGGCCAGCAGCAGTTTAGGTGTGTGGGAGGGGTCTCAGAGCCAGGGGTTGCAGTGTGGGGTGGCATGGCGTTTACCTGGGGGGGGGGGGGGCTCCCACCAGCATGTCCCTACAGCTCCTAGATGGAGGGGCCATGGGCTCCGCACACTGCCTGCGGTTCCCGGCCAATGGGAGCTGCGGAGGCGGTGCTTGTGGCGGGAGCAGCGCGTGGAGCCCCCCTGGCCACCTCTCCCCCTAGGAGCTGCAGGAACATGCTGGTCGGAGCCGGGTAGGGAGTCGGTCGGAGCCGGGTAGGGAGCCTGCCAGCCCCGCCAACCCAACCATCCCCCAGCACCAGCGGGGGTCCCCGGGCCAACCCCCAGCCCCAGTTTTAGTTAGGAGTATATAGTAGAAGCCATGAACAGATCACACGCCATGAATTTTTGTTTACTGCCCATGACCTGTCCATGACTTTTACTAAAAATACCTGTGACTAAAATATAGGAGGGTAAAAAAAATTCACAGAATATTTACCTCCAATTGCAAATTGTTATATTATGTTACAGAAAGCACTAATTCAACAGATCTGACAAACTGTGCTAAGTTTACAGTTTAAAAAGACAAATGAATTCTTTTAAATGAGAAACTAATTAGATGACACTTGCTCAAATACAAGTTAAATAATTCTGAATTCCAAAACATTAGACAGAGCTCTAGAACAAAGAAGGTTCAGCAGAGCTAGAAACAAGTAACACTACTGCCAGAAGAAAGCCATTGGTACATAAATATTTTATTTTGACTGACAGTTTCCCCACTAAATGGTTATTTTTGCACCTGTTAAAACCTTGAAAGTTGCACTAACATTGTATTATTCAGGCCAGGAAAGAGTTGAGGCGACTAATCCAGGGACGACTTGAATTTAACACATTGCTGACAATCAAATGTGATTTTCTAAAAAACAGAAGCTGTATTTTAGGTTGGTATCGCCTTCCTACAAGGTCAAGGTTTTGATCCGTTTAATACTTCAAAGTTCTACGTACATTGATTGACTGATGTATCTGACCTGATGGCAAAAGTAAGAATTAGCCTCTTGACTCAGTTTCCTTATAAACAAGCAAGTCCACACATTTCAGCCATCCAAAAATTCAGTATGAAACAAGTTAATGAGTAAATGCAGGACAAGAAATCTATCCATCTTCCATCTGTTGAAGAATTTTACGTAGAAACTGAGGTCAGAACTGTACAGTTTAACCTCATGACCAATATACTGACTCAGTCAGCAAATCCAAAATTCTGATATATGGATTGGCAGGCTGTCCAGCAAGCAGTCAGGAACCATATTTCACTTCATATGGCTTTTTTGTTTGTTTTCTCAACGGCCAGGCAATAAGATTATAGCCTGGCATCATCGCTCCCGCCAGTCCCCTGAAAACTGCTCTCTCTGAAACACCCCTTCAGAGTTCTTCATCAGTAACTGAGATGGAGGTAAAAGAAAATTTACTATTTAGGGGCACTTCCTCCCCCAATACTCTACAGCACTCGCAGCATGCTTTGCCTAGATGTTCTCTATTTAAACTCTAACAAATGCCTATAGATTAATTTACTATGTAAAATCAATTACATGAAGTTTTACAATTCTACTTAACTTCCATATTTTGGAATCATTAACTGTCAATCTCCAGCACTGCTGAGGGTCAGTGTACAGTACATTTTAACACTGTTACCACAGCTTATAAAGGCTGCATAGGAACAGAAGATTAAAGAAGCTAAATTACTTTAAAATAGTATGTGCTACTCCTATGGCCTGTTAAACTGAAAGATCCAGATCTCATGAGTTTGTAGAGAGCACAGTAATCCAAACCTCATTTAAAACAATGCAGTAATAACTGCATTGGGTGACAACTAGGGTCAAGTACTGCATTCTTGGACAGCTCTATCTTTAAAATGTCTCAATAAGTAACATTATTTATTTTATTAGAGGATCTTTTAGTCCAAGATCCAATGTACAGGACAATAAACTACTTGAGACATGAAGTGATTGGGTGATTTTTCTTTGGTTTTCAGATTACATGCATCACTTTCTGCAGCATCCTCAGAGTGCCTTCACTTCATTATCCCACTTTATTACTGTGATACATACATCTGCTCCTAATAAAAAGAGAGCTTCTCTAAGAGATGGGTAATGTGTAGTTTGGGCTGAACTGAAATATCAAATTCAATCTACCCTATGGCAAGTGGAAAAGAGACCTGCCCACCCTGAGGTTGGCATGATGTATTGCTGTTTAGCATTAGAATTTGCACACACAGGCGCCATCATAGCCAGCCTCAGATGTTATATGAGCTGAACTCTACTTTGCAACTTACAGACTCTGATCTGCTGCTGATCCAAACTAGCCCTACAGCCCCTACACACCACTAATTTGAAACAGAAAATTAAGTACAAATTGTAAGTTTAATTATTTACAGTAACAGGTAAAATGTACACCAGCTTCTCTGTGCCTATGCTGCATCCTCAAACTAGTTAATAAGCTTATCCTGTAGAAAAGGATAAAGCCAAAGTAAAGGCCAAGAATGTTTTACCCCCAACTGTAAAGAATTCAGGAACCCACAGCCTGCTTCTGCCCTAACCCCAGAGATGACCCCAAAAGTTTCAAGGGCTCCACTGTCCTGTAATTCAAGATCAGGATCTTATTTGAGACACTAACCTGTATCAAATGAAGTCCCTAAGCATAGGAGCTTGTGGGTCAGGTAATAGGAGAAATGACAAGGAGCCCCTTCCAGGGTGTGCTATGGTGCAGTAGAGAGCAGAGGGATCTGCTGGGAGTTTCCGCCCCCCCCCCACCCCATGTGTAGATGTGGGGGAAGAAAGAGGGTAAAACACGGGATAAGGAAAAGGTGGGATCCCTCCAGAGAGTCCAGTCAGGGCAAGGGTGCCGAAACCGCTGGAGAATACCCCTAGGGTGACCAGACAGCAAATGTGAAAAATCGAGACGGGGTGGGGGGTAATAGGAGCCTATATAAGAAAAAGACCCCAAAATCGGGACATCTGGTCACGCTAAATCCCCCGCCCTCCCCCAGGAGGGAGAAGTGTTGGGATGCCCCCTCGGGAGTGCAATCGAGCGCTCAGAGCAGCCTCGGGACGGACACTGGTTGCTCTGCCGGCGCCTCCTTCCGCGCGGAGGCCGTCGTGCCCTGGCCGGAAAGGTCCGTGTCCCGCCGCTTTCCCAAAGGAGCCAGAATAGGAAAACCCATTACAGACAGCCCAGAGCCCCCTGCAGGCCGCACCAGAGCCTCGGGCTCGAGTACGGAGCGCAGTCCGGCAGCGCACCACATGGCCGGTTACCATCTGCCCCCGGTCCCCTCACCCCACAGCCAGGCACTCGCTGGGCAAGCCCGGCCCCTGTGGCAAAGGGATCAGCCCTCGGGGAAACCCCCGGTCCTGGGGGCGCGGGAATCCCGGGCCC